>NC_136901.1:19041101-19158944 GCF_949606895.1 Notothenia rossii
CGAAATGACACGAAGGGTTTGGGGGGCCTCCTCCTAGAACATTTAGATTTTTCCAGGTCTTACTGTAGATGCTGTCTGGTGCATTCTCTAGACTGAATTATAAGATGAACCACCACAATATTATATTTTACAATTCCAATTGTATTCTTCATTTCACTTGTTTGTTTGCTCTTGTTTGCTCGCTTGCATGCCCTGCATAGCTATAAGAAATACTTAAGTTGTTGGTCAAGACACTTTCCATCTGATGAAGGCAAATGCCTTCCCAGATGTAAAAAAGTAGAAAACATTACATTCAGTTATAACTCTCAAAACAAACATTATTTACACTTTATGGCCCCTGTTAAAAATGTTTGTAATGTTATCTACTGTAAGTTGGTCGAATGAATGCTTCCTCATCCGGAAGCTGACCGAGCAGACCCGAGCAGCAGTCGAGAGGAGCCGAGCGCATCCGCGAAGCATACAACATGGTGACGTCGGAGTTCCCGTTAGCCGGCAAATCTAAATCTCTTCTGTCAAAATAATTTCCCTTTAGCGCAATACCGCTTCAGTTGGCCACTTATGTGACAGACAAGAAGAGTATGTGACAGACAATAATAGTCAATTCTAATGTCAAACACGTAATGTGGAGAAAGAGATGTCCTGTCTGGGTTGATTGTGCGTTGATCTGTTGGTAATGCCTCGGGGTTCCGGTGGGCATGTAAACAAATGCATAATGCTGCGCTATACTTTGTGGCCTCACCCGGTTGCATAGCGACACTTATTGTTTAGGTGTCTTTTAATAAGCAGGTAGTCATATCATTAGCTAGAACTAGCTGGTTCTGATCGATATGGACATAAACGCGAGTGAAGTCTAATCTGACGGGCGAGAGAGATCAGCTGCTGCTGACGAGTCGACACGCAGCTCTGCATGATCACATGCAGCGGGTGAGCGGACAAAACGCACACTTCAGGTTAGAATATCACTCGTAGCTATTTTAATTACCTCTCAAACTAACTAAACTAGTTATAGATATGTTTAGTTTTACTGTGGGTCACTCATTACTGGATCCGCGAGCTGCATGATACTGTCATAATAGATTGCCCGATCGGGCAGCCAGCAGGTGAGGCTTCATTGTCCGAGCTAAATACTAGATGGCCCCGGGCCATCGGGCAGTCCTTAATGTCGAGCCCTGTATCACGTCAAATGTTGTTGTATAATTGTAATTATTATAATTGTACTTAATGGGTAGGGGTTTAATTACATAACATTAAAAAGTTAACCTGCTCCAAAAAATTATTAAATGAGATAATACCAAATGATCAACATACATTTAAAAAAAAAAAAAACGTATATATATTTCACCCCTATAAATATTCCCTATTTAGACAAACGACATAAAAAAAAAGCTAGACTACGCTAAGACATTTTATAAAAACAAGTCATGTAAAGCCTGTTTCTAATGAAGGCCTGGGACAGGTAAATAGAGGGGCCACTATTTGCCCTTCACTAACTTGTTAGATCTTTTTTTCATGAACCACTTCTGTTGCTCTTACTGATTTCTTTATTTTTCTTTCTCCCTGAACACAGAAACTCTTATGGTTGCTGTACGATCGAGGCGACCTGGACAGGTGAGAGTTTGGGAATTTAGTCAGGAACGAAATGTCTCTGAAGTCTAACAGTTTCTACACACTGTGAAGAGTCGATGTGTAAACTTGCTAAATTCCACACCCCCCTCCTTTTCCTGTCGGTGGTCCAGGTATCCTATGGCCATGGGCACTCTGGCAGACCTCGAAGATCAGGAGCCAATCCCAGACAAGGAGAGCCCCCTGCAAATCCACCTCAAGGTAAATAAGAAAAACAAGGACGACTTGTACGATGTGAGGAAATGTTTTTAGGCTCAAATGCATCCCAAAATGTTGAGCTATACATTTAGAAAACATCTACATGTGATAGTCGGCTCCACTTCTCAGTAACTAAATCTGATCACCAACTACTATGGGGTTTCAAATGGTTTCCTTCAAAGATAAATGCAAAAATATCATCATACTTTTCTGCCTTTACTTGACACAAATAGGACTAAGTATTGAGAGTATTGTCCATCTTCAGAGATCAGGATGTGTGATTCCTCCTGTGTTTCTGCGCTCTCTCAGGCTGTCGGCTCGGCTCAAAAGTTCTACAACAACGAGCACATCTACCCTTACATGTACCTGGCTGGCTTCCACTACAGACACCGGGATGTGCGGGAGGCTCTGAAGTGCTGGTCCGAGGCAGCACAGGTCATGCAAGAGTGAGTCACCGCTGCTTATACACTCCTGGTTAAATCCTGAATGAATAGGCGTCTTGCTCAAATGTGAGGTCAAATTTACAATCTGCGAAGATTCAGGTCATTTCTTTGTATAGTAGGTAGATCTGGTTTGGAGATAAAAGACAAGGGATATGTTGTGACACGTTCCAAAACAACATAGACAACCGAACAATCTCTACGCTCCGTCACATCTAAAAACAACTAGTACAAAGAGGAATAACTAAAAAGGCAGAATTCTTAATGAAAGCATGATAAAACAAGATCATCATGATTCTATCAATGTTAAAATAGCAGTTTCCTAAGACAACAAAACAGATAATAACACAATATTCCTCCTGTAAGGCAAGGAAAGTTTATTTAGCACACTTCAACACAAGGCAATTCAAAGTGCTTTACAAAAATGAAAGGCATTAAGAAACATATTATAAAATTATATCTAAAAACACTAATTTAAAAGCAAAGATAAAAAGGAAAGATAATAAAAGTTACAGTGCAGTCTAAGATATGAAAAGTTCAATTAAAAGCAGCGACAAAAAGAAAAGTCTTCAGCCTGGAATTAAAAGTAGTAAGAGTTGCAGTGGACCTGCAGGTTTCTGGGAGTTTGTTCCAGATATTTGGAGCATAATAACTAAACGCTGCTTTACCATGTTTAGTTCTGACTCTGGGGACAGAAAGCTGGATGGTTCATAATTTATCAGGAGGTCAGAAATGTATTTTGGGCCTAAACCATTCAGTGCTTTATAAACAGCAGCAGTATTTTGAAATCCATTCTTTGACACACAGGAAGCCAGTGTAAAGACTTCAGAACAGGAGTGATGTGATTCACTTTCTTAGTGTCAGTGAGGACTCGAGCAGCGGTGTTCTGAATCAGCTGCAGCTTTCTAATAGATGTTTTAGTGAGACCTGTGAAGACACCATTGCAGTAGTCCAGTCTACTGAAGATAAAAGCATGGACACGTTTTTCCAAATCCTGCTGTGACATTAGTCTTTTAATCCTAGATATGTTCATTAGGTGATAGTAAGCTGATTTAGTAACTGTTTTAATGTGACTGTTGAAACTCAGGCCAGAGTCCATGACTACACCTAGTACTCTGGCTTTATCTGTTGTTTTTGAACATTGCAGACTGAAGCTCAGCGCTAACTTTTATACGTTCTGCCTTGGCTCCAAAAGCAAGGCAATATGTCCCATGATCTAAAATGAGGTCTGCTGGTCTGTCTGTTTCCAAGCTCTGTGGCAGCTGCTTTGTTCACATTACTTCTTCATTTCTTGAATAATTGTAGATCATTTCTATTTTTCCATTATACATACATTTCCAAAGCAAGCAAAGCTAACCGTACTGAATACAAGATGCTGTTTGTGCATCTGGTCGGGCACCTAAATAAACGTTCAAAGTGGAGAGATTTATGGCATTGTTTGGTTTTAAATGTGGTGAATTCTAATGTAGTTGTTATCCTACTTTTATTGTGAAAGGGGCATTAAGCAATCTGTTTGAAATGCTGATGTATACAGCAGGGCTATATTATTGCAAATGATAATAGGCCGCCATCCATCAGGACTGCCTCTTTAGTTGTAGTTTCATCAGTTGAACACAAGGTGGCATTCAATGCAAAGCTTTTTCCCCCTTGATGGGATATTACTTCTTGAAACTAAATAAATAAAAGAAAAAATGCATTTATCAGCCATCTCCTCCCAAAGCTAGTTGATGTGAGGGATGAGTTCTCACTCTGGCTCAGATTGAGAACTCTTGTGGTTCTCACTCTGGCTCAGATTGAGCACTCTTGTGGTTGTCACTCCCAGCAGGCAGAATCCCATAGAGGGTGTGGTGAGGCAGGAAGCATCCAACCTCTCCTCCCTTTAGACAAACTGTTCATGAGCTGCGGCTAAAAATAACTCCAGTGACCCATCACACATTCTCCCCCCATACATCAGCTTCCTTCTTCCTGCTCTCCATTGTTCTTCACTTGGGACACAGTGTGTCAAAAACAGTGGATTCTTTGTAGGTCAAATATGCTCAAAGTTCACTTGTCTGCACTGTTGAAATGTGTTAAATAATCAACCTGTTTAATAAACGTTGAATATTATGAATCAATATTTTAGATAAGTACAAAGAAAATGTAAATTCAAAATGAGCGAAGGCGAACTATCATTTCATATTTTGGTCATGTAAAGCGTTTAGTTGCTTCGGGGGAAATATCTATAACAGAACTGTCTGTAAAGTACTTTTGGCATGTCTCTTAATAAAAACCCTCTTACTTGGAAAGAAAACACCACATCCAATCATAATAAAGATTATTACTTATTTCTAGTAATAATAGTAGCAAAAATAAAACAAAAAACAAGAAGTTGAGTAAAAGATTAACTATAAACTCTAAATGGGAAGATTTTGTAAAATAAATATCTATGAATTAGAAATCATGTTTTTATCTTTGATGAAAAATGGGTGAGGTATACAACATTAAAACATAATGATTGATTAATGAATAGAAGAGAAAGAAAATGAAAGATGTATTTTTCCTCTGTTAACTATATCCTCTAAATGATTGCTCCAGTTTATTTCACGTATTTAGTTTGAACTGTTTTTCCTTTTTTGAAGTATGCCCTGTTACAGGTCAAAGACATGGTCTGATCTCACAGGATATATTCTGACTTCCTCCCTGTTGATATTTTAAAAATCCATTTCCTCTCACCCACCCTCGCAGGTATAACTACTTCCGTGAAGACGAGGAGATCTACAAGGAGTTCTTTGACATCGCCAATGACGTTATCCCCACCCTGCTGAAGGAGACATCTTCTGCTGCAGAGAGCACCGGGGAGGGGGGAGAGGGGGGAGACGGAGCTGACAAGGCAAGTATTCCCCTCCAGAAAAGAGCTGCAATCCAGAAGATCAAAATGTCCCATCTGGTCTGATTTTACTTGAGAAAAAGTGAGAATAAGACCCCTCCACCTCAGCTTAGCTTATGAACTGGATAATGATATCTGCAGCCTAGCATAGGTAGTGTTTGCATAATGGAGATTTCTGCATCACTAAGGCTACATACAATATGGACTCTGGTTACGGTATGTCAAATGACATAGAACTAGAATAGAAAGTCATTCACATTTAAAATACAACCATTTCAAAATGTTTGTTGATAACTGAAATGTTTTTCTGAACAAAAATAACATAATTATAAGGGAAAATGTGCAGCACATACTTTACATACATAATGTAGCCTATTTACACTACCCCACTACACAGCATATATTTTACTTTTATTCTGTATATTTTGTAGTGTGTATTCTTAGATACTCTCCTAATCTTATGTGCGTTCTACTGAGAATATATATATAAGCTTTTAATGTTTATTTTATTTATATTTTATTAAATGTTGTAATTCTATCCATCTATAATTTAAACCAGTAAGTCGTCCAACATTTTTCATTCCCCCATGGCAGATTGCTTTGGACCCCAATTTGTGAGTCCTTGATATAAAACATAGTCAACATGTCCGTAACACAAAACATTTGTTATAGCTGATGTCAAAATTCAAATGAAATACATTTTTCCGTTTCATTAAGATCACATGTTGACACCAGGAGAAGATGGGTGCTGAGTGACACATCCTGTATAATGTGTTCTGTATAACTAACAGTTATTACTCTGATTTCAGGATCACCCAAAGCAGGCAGCTGCTTTCTCTGCACTTCAGGACCCAGAATGCTTTGCCCACCTGCTGTGTTTCTACGATGGCATCTGCAAATGGGAGGAGGGCAGCCCCACGCCGGTCCTCCATGTGGGCTGGGCCACCTACCTGGTCCAGTCTCTGAGCCGCTTTGAATCTCAGGTGAGGAACCCTGCTCATCGCTTTAAAGTTCAAGATTCAAAGGCTTTATTTTCATACGCAGAGTAGCTATAGTGTAGATCCAAGACTCCTCCAACAATGCAACATAAATATATATATATACAGATGTAGCGATTCATTTCAGACAGTTTGAAACGCGAGGGCCGTGATTGATACGTGATCTGCCCTCGCTCAAGGGAAAACCTCCAGCTTGACTTGAGACCGCCCCCGTGATAGATAAATGTATTTATAATGAAGCCAGCTGCAATGGATCATTGATCCACCAGGGGGTGCAGTGGGGTTCCATACTGGAGCTCATGTGAAATAAAGTCAGATACAGTATGCTGGATGTACAGCGGAACTTTGTTAAGATCCATATGTCACGGATATCATACTCTGTGCTAAATAAGAGACATGTAATCATTTACAAAACATCATCATGTTGTTATTTAACAAAATAATTTTGTTATTCGAAAAAAACGAACGGGAGGAAATGCAGCCCAGCTCTCGATTTTTAATCCTAATTTAATCATCATCTTCACCACGATCATTTATGCTTATGTTCACCGAATTGACATGAAATCACTGACACATATGAATATACTCTATTCAACTTCATTAAAACGTTATTAACGTCCCTAAACTCAGTAATTCACCAAAAATATGTATATTTTAATGGAGCTTCGTCGGTCGATCAGGATCCCAAAGTGTAGCGGAGGGATCCTCATCTGGATGAAGGGTGTTATTTTCCCCATAAGGAACAAGTCGCTGCAAATTATCCCGCTTATTACACGGCCACATTCTCAACAAAGTAACGACATGACTCCCAATATTAATTGAAATGCTTTTATGGATTTAGAAAATGTTTTTATTGATTTAAAAAATAGTTGTATGTATTGATTTAAATTCACTTGCATCCGCAAAGAAAAATAGTCCGTTGTTACCGTTTTTTAAACAGTCTGAATGAAACGGCAGCTCTCAGCTGTTTATTTACACAACTAATGGCCCATCAACCACAGCTCTCTCCCCCCCTCCCCCCCTGATCTTTCTTCTCCAGCAGCTAAATTAACTGTAGGTTACGCTGAGTGACCATAGACTGTATGTGACAAGCTTACAGTTAGTGACGTAACAACACCATAAAAGCTGGTGGGTTGAAAGCAATACGGGAGGTAAAAATAACTACAATAATTGTGACTTATTTATTGTGGCTTTTATGTTTTTAGGTATAAAATGTTATGTAATTCAGGCTTATAGTTCACCCTTCTCTAAAAGCCTTCAACAATGAAAATATTCATTGTAATTTAATAAATCCTATCAACACACATTGTAAAAAATAGCCTACTGTAAGTTAAGAAATCATTTCAATATGTACATCTTCTGATGTAACAACAATAACATTATAAATAGTAACATAGCTGAACATGGTATTGCACATTTAGCTTTGAGTGTTACTGACCTGAGATGTTTTTATTACATGAATTAAGGTGACTGAGGCTTTTTAACATACAGGGATGCAAACTCATCAGGTATGAAAAAGGTGACAAGGATCCGAGCCCCCGGCTCCCCCACCCCACGGAATGACAGAGGATTTTAGCAGTCAGAACAACTAAAGCAGCAGTGTTAATAATAACAGAAACGCCAAAGAGTCACATCTAATAGAAATATATAAAAGCATTTATTTTAAATTGTGTAGCAGTCAGTTTATAATTTTGGCAGCACTGTTGAGCATTTTGAAAATGTATTTTCATGCCTCTGTGCAAGGCTTAAGTCTTTCTATCTTTATAGCCACATGGTGTAAAGTAACTAAGTTCATAAACTCAACAAGTACTATACTTGGGCACAATTTTGAGATACTTGTACTTTATTTAAGTATTTCAATGTTTTGCTACTTTGTTCTTCTACTCCACTACAGTTCAGAGGTACATGGTGTACTTCTACTCCACTACATGTATTTAATACATTTAGTTACTTTACAGATGTGGATGAATGATGTGAAATATAATCAAGTGTTAATTCAGACTTTAGTTCCACCTGGAGTAAATCCACAAGCTACCCTGCAGTATACAAAGTCATTCAAACTAGCTGCACCTTGACCAGCTTTGAGAACACTTTCATGATCAATCATTATAAAACATATCATATCTATTATTCTGAAATGGACCAATCTGCACAATGTCTACTTTTACTGTCGCTACTTTCCCTATATTTTGATGATAATACTTTTCTACTTTTACCTCAGGAACATTTTGAATGCATGACTTTTACTGTAACAGAGTATTCCTACACTCTGGGACTATTACTTTTACTCAAGTACAAGATCTGACTACTTCTACTTTTACTCTAGTACAAGATCTGAGTACTTCTACTTTTACTCTAGTACAAGATCTGTGTGCTTCTACTTTTACTCAAGTACAAGACCTGAGTGCTTCTACTTTTACTCAAGTACAAGATTTGAGTACTTCTACTTTTACTCTAGTACAAGATCTGTGTGCTTCTACTTTTACTCAAGTACAAGATCTGAGTACTTCTACTTTTACTCAAGTACAATATATACTTATACCACCTCTTTTTATAGCCTATGAAAAAAACTTAGAAATAGAAGGCTAAAGCTAACGTTCGTGGATAGTGACAATGTATGCTAGCTAGCTAGCTAGCTCAACGATTCCTTAAATAATATTGCCACAGAAAAACTTTTCAGTTCACATCACGCTCTGACGCTCCGACAGGGAGCTCTGCTCTCAACACCTGAACGGCCCGTTCTAACAGCTGTTCACCAGCGGTCCAGTCTGTGCCACAGTGACTCCGGACGCACAGTTAATATTAACGAACGCACCCGTAGGTAATGTAGCTGCTGAAGCTAGACCATCATCTCGGAGCAGCAGAGCCTTATTATACATCCATGAGCAGAGCCGACAGGCAGGAAGACTCGAGCACACAGCTCGTACTTCATTATAATATATAAAAAAAGAACACCATGCGTGTTATGATGGCACATAACAGCTCACGGCCGCAGATTACTCCGGGTCCCAGATCCCCCCATACCCCAAAAATATTTTTATTGCAGATCTATATGAATCACACAAACGACTTATTTTGGATTCAAAACGGCGAATTTCGCCGAAAGGGACAAGTTTGCATCACTGAACATACACAGAGCACAACTGAAACATAACATCTGAGATGTAACAACATAATACACTTTTTGGGGATGCTTGGTCTTGGGATGTGAGGAGTGAGTGACACGGCTTAGAACGGGCGTGTCGCCTGGCAGGACAGGAGAGTGTGTGCACCAGTCTGCCTTGATCTATGAATTCATGTCCGTGACACTCACTGCTGCCCACAGCTGTTTTATAGAAGGAAATTCCTTCACTTCATGAAAGTGTTTTAACCACACACACCTCTACACACACATGACGGGTGTTATTTCCCCCATAAGGAACAAGTCGCTGCAAATCATCCCGCTTATTACACGGCCACATTCTCAACAAAGTAACGACATGACTCCCAATATTAATTGAAATGCTTTTATGAATTTAGAAAATGTTTTTATTGATTTAAAAAATAGTTGTATGTATTGATTTAAAAAATAGTTGTATGTATTGATTTAAATTGACATGCATCCGCTAAGAAAAATAGTCCGTTGTTACCGTTTTTTAAACAGTCTGAATGAAACGGCAGCTCTCAGCTGTGTATTTACACAACTAATGGCCCATCAACCACAGCTCTCTCCCCCCCTCCCCCCTTGATCTTTCTTCTCCAGCAGCTAAATTAACGGTAGGTTACTCTGAGTGACAAGCTTACAGTTAGACACAACACTGTCATTGCAAGTGACCCTCAGTTAGTTTACTTTTATGTTCAACTGCTAAATTCGTTACTGATAAAAAAGGGCTTCTACTGTACCTAATTACCTTAACACTAGAACCGCCAGAGGTTTTTGTATAGGCCTACCTAAACCCGTCAAATCCCGCTATTAGAATGCAATTTTTAACAACATAGGGTGCTACATAACAAACTTTCAGGAAAAGTCACGGACTGGGAGACTTTAATATTTTATTGAAAAAAAGTTACATTGCACACACACAACACACATCACACAAATTGACCCGATTGGCGGTTCTAGTGTTAAATAAACTCACTAATGAATGAAACCAGTTCAATACGCATTATTCTTATTCTTATCATTCTTTATGAGCGCAGAAATAGTCTTAAAATCAGATCTGTTTTTTAAATGAAATCTGACGGCAGGCAGTTAGCTCTGATCACCTATGATAAATGCGCTGCACCTAATCGCTGGCCATTCAGCCACAGACACTGTTCGAAATGGGGGGGAGCTAGGGGGAGCTTGGCTCCCCCGAAGAGGGAGGGAGCTCCCCTGAGGGCTGACTTTGAGATAAATAGGGGGAGCCCAAAACAATCGTGCATATTAGTGTCACACAGATTAGAATTGTTGAGTTTCTTTAAATAACAGTTCTTGAAATAAATAATAGTTATTGTTCATTACAGTTTCTGAATACTTGTTTTATATTTGTGAATATGTCTGGGTGTTGCCATCTGTACGTGGCGGCGCTGCATTCTTACTTACGTTGCTATGGTTATGGCGGTGATGCCGGCGCGGTATTTGAAATGTTCATATTGATATTTTTTTAACTCTGGCTTTGTAATAAAAAATATGGCAAAACGAAAAACAGCCAAGCGTCACAGCTTTCGGATTCACAAGCAAAGAAGCGAAGGAGTCTGAAAATGAAAACGTGAACGGAAAACAACTTTTAGTTGGCCGGCTGTAAGCGGCGTTAGGGTCGAGTTTGACAGCTCCACACCGAGGGAGAGGCCTGCCGATGCGGAGCCTGAAGAGGCTTCAACAACGGCCACATCCGCCGGCATAGTGACACCGTCTGTATTAGTAGAAGAGTGTTTTTATAGCAATTGATCGCATCCGCGCTGCTGCGCCAGTCAACAGAGCGTGCGTGTGACATATTTAGTAGCAGGATGTGCTCTGAAAAATAGGGCTCCCCGAAAGCAAATGGGTAATTCGAAAACTGACAGAGCTCCCTCTATACAAATCAAACTGTAGACGGTGTGAAAGCACCTATTGTATGTATATGTATATGTATATGTATATGTATATGTATATGTATATATATATATATATATATATATATATATATATATATATATATAGTTGCAAGAAAAAGTATGTGAACCCTTTGGAATTACCTGGATTTCTGCATAAGTTGGTCATAAAATGGAGGAAGCCACTGCTGTCCAGAAAAAACATTGCTGCACGTTTGAAGTTTGCAAAAGAGCACCTGGATGTTCCACAGCACTACTGGCAAAATATTCTGGGGACAGATGAAACCAAAGTTGAGTTGTTTGGAAGGAACACACAACGCTATGTGTGGAGAAAGAAAGGCACAGCACACCAACATCAAAACCTCATCCCAACAGTGAAATATGGTGGAGGGAGCATCATGGTTTGGGGCTGCTTTGCTGCCTCAGGGCCTGGACAGATTGCCATCATCGACGGAAAAATGAATTCTCAAGTTTTTCAAGACATTTTGCTGGAGAACTTAAGGCCATCTGTCCACCAATTGAAGCTCAACAGAAGATGGGTGATGCAACAGGACAACGACCCAAAGCACAGAAGTAAATCAACAACAGAATGGCTTCAACAGAAGAAAATAGGCCTTCTGGAGTGGCCCAGTCAGAGTCCTGACCTCAACCCAATTGAGATACTGTGGCATGACCTCAAGAGAGCGATTCACACCAGACATCCCAAGAATATTGCTGAACTGAAACAGTTTTATAAAGAGGAATGGTCCAAAATTCCTCCTGATCGTTGTGCAGGTCTGATATGCAACTATAGGAAACATTTGGTTGAGGTTATTGCTGCCAAAGGAGGGTCAACCAGTTATTAAATCCAAGGTGTCACATACTTTTTCCACCCTGCACTGTGAATGTTTACATGGTAAGTTCAATAAAAACATATAATTGTTTGTGTGGTTTTAGCTTAAGCAGACTGTGTTTGTCTATTGTTGTGACTTAGATGAAGATCAGAACACATTTTATGACCAATTTATGCAGAAATCCAGGTAATTCCAAAGGGTTCACATACTTTTTCTTGCAACTGTATATGACATAAAACACATTTATAAAAAAATAAATAAACATAATGCAAAAAGAAACAGAGTAGAAATAAAATAGTGCAAGATTATGTTGCAAAACCAATGTGCGAGTAATGCAGATGAGGTGAACTATATACATGTCAAATAAAATACAATAAGCTAAATATTGCAGGGAATGTTGTAATTGACCAAGTATACACAGGAGTCTGTCCAGGAGGAGTCCAATGCCTTTCTCTTAGAAGTACCTCAAGTATTTCACAAGAAATCTGGTGAGGCTTCTTAACTGTGAAACACTGGAACAGCCTCCCATTGGATCTTAGAACAACAAACTCTACTGGAAGTTCTAGAAGTACATTAAAGACCTATCTTTTTAATTTGAGTGGTATCCCTGTTCATCTTTTATTGTTTTGTGATCTAACTCTTTCAGTGTTCTTTTTTTATAACTTGTTTTGTATTATGTTCCTCACTATTTCTATGAATCTTGTCTATGTAAAGCATGTTGGGCTGCATCTTGCATGGAAGGTGCTATATCAATTAAGTTTATTATATTCATTTAAAAATAGAAAAGAAGATAAGCAAGAACAGAATGTGAAATTTAAATACTGTACAGTCAAATATAAAATACTGTTTATTGTAATAATAAATAATTATGAAATGCATACAGATGAATGCTGTAGGTTATGAACAGCATGTGTCCATATCTTATATCTGAAATGTTTGCTCTGATCCCAAAGGTGCGTCAGAGAGTGACTATCATCACTAAGGAGCCTGAGCCCCAGAATGATGATGACGACGTGTCCAGCGACGACCCCCGGGAGGGCCGCAGGCGGGGCCCCAGGAGGGAGTCCAAGCTGGATGAGCAGGGCTCCAGCCCTTCTGCTGTCCCCCCCACCTCCCCCTCCAGCCAGCTAATAACAGAAACACCCCCAGCAGCCACGCCCAAGAAGGTGGGAGACGGAGGGGGGCGCCGCCGCTCCTCCCAGGGCCTTCGGGGCGTAGACGCAGAAGGAAAACCCCCCAGCCCGGACTCTTCGCCCTCCTCCCCCTCCCCCTCCGGGCCTGTGGTCACCTTCCAGAGTGAGAAGATGAAGGGGATGAAGGGGCTGCTGTGTGCGGCCAAGGTGAACTCGAGTGCCATCAAACTGCAGCTCACCGCCCAGTCCCAGGTCCAGATGAAGAGGCAGAAGAGCACCCCCACCGGGGACTACTCCATGTCCTTCATGAAGCGCCAGCGCAAGTCTCTCTAGACACGCTATTTGTTGGAGGAGGAGACTCTGTAGGACAAACTGTGAACCGACAGCCGATAAACCTCACTTTTGTTTGTGAGACCAGTGTTTTCATCCAGAGGTCCAGTTCAGTCACACTCGAGTTAAGCGTCACATATCAGGTTTGAACTGATGACGTGAACATTTCACAGTTTTTTTTTATTTTATAAGGACCAGGAAAACAAATTCTGCCTTGTTTGATAGATTGTAAGCACTCATTCATCCTTAGTTTGTGTTTTGATTGGCAGCCAATTGCGCACTTACTATGACATTCTCATTAACTTACATGCAGATGTTTTGAAGCCAAAGTAAGGAGGGTGACCAGAATACAACATACAGGCGTGTAAATATCAACTTGTACCATTAGGAACCTGTCCATGACTGAAGCCTTGGAAGTGATTGATTTATTTAGGATAGTTACTGTGTAACATTGTCCACTTCTGCTTTATCGACAGCTTCTTTCTTGCTAGCTCTTTGTTGCCTTACTTTGCCTTTGTTCTTTCTAAAGTAGGTGGCCTTTAGTTTTGAGAATAGCTAAGCGAGGCTTTTTTCTAATGATTAGAGAAGACCAGGAAGACCATGCACTGTTGAAGGAGCCACATTAGGGGACCCTGCTACATCCTATATGCTTTAGGACTTGTGGTTGTTGTTTTTGTATCTGCAAGTAATAAAGAACTAAAATAAAACATAATGCGATCTGAGGAGGTGTATTAGATATATAAGAAGTTAAGAACACATGGTCACAGTTGACTGAGCTATAAGAGGCTCTACACTGTAACAGGTTTTTTGTCACCTTTTCTGCAGTGGGAAGTAGTATGTCTTTGCTTCATTCAGTAAAAAAGCAGTGGTTCATCTCTCCAGAGAATATTTGCTCACTGTGGGTGGTCTCACGAAATCAAAAAATGATCTTAATTACATGCCATTCTTAAGAAAATAAGAGTATACATGATTGGATTGGGCTTTTATTGGACACATTAGATGCAAGAAGGGGGGGAAAAACTCAAAGTAAAACTATTCATGTCATTGTTTAGCAGCCTGACGTTGTTATTTTAATACATCCATGGATTAACCTGGCTCAGGTCAATAGGCCTGCAAATATTATAGTTTCATTTGGTCAAAAATCAATACGCACACAATACACTTGTTTATTTATTATCCAAGTCACAGAACAGATTTATAATGTGTAAAATGGATGTGATAAGTTTAAAAACTAAAAGTATAAAGTGAGCACGTTTCCAACACAAATAAATAAATATTACCAGGTTAAAATTACGAGATAAAAAGTTACTTTTTGAATAAATAACTACAAAGTCAAAATGTGTGATGTTATTCTATATTTAATTGAAATACAAAGTCAATCATTTGACCTTTTTACTCAAAGCATTTACTAGAACACAATCATCACAAAAAGTAATTGTTCTGACCTAACAAGTCAAAGTATGCGAGAAATCCACATATTGAGCTAATTTGAAATGTTGACTTCAAAATATTTTGATTAATAGATCAAAATGTCGACTTTTAATGTCAACATCATGCCATACTGCGTCAATATCTTTTATAAATAAACACCATAGACTGAACATATAAAGATTAGCACTAAACACACAGGAGCCTATAGCCCTGGGTTGCGTTCCAATAGTCCATTTAGCTTAGGAACCTTCCTAACCACGTGAAATGACCCGGAAGTACGTCAGTGACAGCCATGATAAGTGCCGTTCCAATTCTCCAAATGAAAGGAAAGGAGGTTTCAAACTTCCTTTATAACCTCCTTTAGCTTAGGAACCACTGGACCTCCCTAACCGAAAGGAGAGGAGAAAATGCTGCCCCACAATGTCTTGCAGCCGCAGCATTTGCGTCACGCAACAGTCGGCCGTTCACGGAAACAAACGATTATGACGGAGAAATTATATCATGAAAGTTACGGTGCTTATTAAGCTTTTTGAAATGTATGTGGTAACTTGCCAGAGTGCTTTGTTTTGAACGTTCATCAGTATTATAATCAAAAAGAGAAATAGGAACGTTAGTTTTTACTGAAATGATCAAATAAAGTCAACATTTCACTGAGCTTTGTGGGGTTTGTTCAACTTTTAAAAGATGTTTGAATGGTGATGTACACAGTGATAGGTGTTAAGGACTAACGTTTATAATAAATACATTTGTATTGATTTTAAGATATTTTCATACAATCATAAGTATTGGGATCATTTGTATTAATGTGGACCGGAGAGAGAGGGTGAAGAGCATAAATTTCACTTTCCTTTTTTATTTCAATTCCAACTTTGGTCATGAAGAATATGTTTCTCTGTTGTCCACGTTCATAAAGCATAAAACAACAGCATCAGAGCACGGTGCAGAGTCTCTAGATGAGTTTAAAGTAGTCCCTCGTTCTTATTAAACATCCATGTTGTAGTCCGTTGTATAGAACACTGTAGTCTCCATAGTTTCACCACAGCAGCAGACGCACACAATGACGTCCGCTGGCGCATCATAAACACGTCAGATAGTGAAAGTGCATTCGGATTCTCTAAAGTACCGCAGTCTCTTCTCCTAAGTCCTTTTGAATTCTCCTATCCACTATCCCTTAACCCCGTGACGTTTCACTCAGAGGACAAGGAATAGGAGATAGGGTTAGAATTTAGGAGCTGATTTTTGGATTATCTAAGTGTTGAACATTTTAAAGTTGAAATTATGACATATGACGAGGAGTTGGGTCAAAACTAGGCTATGTAAATTAGAATTAAAAAATAAAATATGTAGCCCAATTCATAATTGAAAGACATAGTTTATAGCTAGCATGCATAGTAGATTAGGAGGAGTAGCCCTACATCTTTTTAAGTCAAAATTCTCAACAAAAGTTAAAACTATGACTCAAAAATGGAAAACAATGTTAACGTAGGGTATGGTTTTCAATTAACAAGAATATGTTTCTTTTATCACTCCGACATTTGTCCTTTTATTTTTGGCAGAAAATAGCATCGCCAGACTGAGTCAAGACTGACTCTCACTGATGTCATCCACTTGTGTTTTTTACAGTGTGGAGTCGTTGCTCATGCGTGATGCGGCTCCTGCAGCAGCACGGACTGTTTGCACACAGACGCCTCTAGCTGTCAGCCTCCGCGGAGTGCGCGTCTCGTCTTCCAGCGGGATCTATACACCAGCAATTATTCACCTCCAATTAGTTCCAATCAGCCAGCCAGCCAGTCACTCACATTGTATTCCTCCGCTGCTGCTGCTTTCTCCACGGACTACCACAGCGGTGATGTGTGAGTAGAAAGCCCGCCAGGCTCTCACACTGCACCCAGAGGTGCCTCCAAACATGGACCGGATAGGGGTGTCATTCCTGGACCCTTTGGATGACTACGAGTTAATTCACAGGATTGGGTGCGGCACCTATGGAGATGTGTTCAAGGTGAGTGAGGAGAACAGTTCCGCGTGTTTTCACCGCAGAACAAACAGACTGCCACCAAGTTATAGCAGAGATTCTAACACTTCCTGTCATCAAGGTGACTGCATCAGAAGTCTCAATATATCAGATATCCAGGGCTGGGAGGGCTACTTCAGAATGTAATCCGTTACAAAAACTAATTTAATGTCAATAGATGTAATCAGGAACTGAATCTGAGTATCAATATATATATATATATATATATATATATATATATATATATATATATATATATAAATTATAAAAACACACTTACTTATTTATTATCCAAGTCACAGACAGGTTTAAAAGAATGTGGAAAATGGATATGATAGGATACAAAACTATGTATGCAGTGAGCACATTTCCATCACATAAACCCAATTGAAGATGACATGATAAGATAATAAGTTACCTTTGTCATCAGCTCGAGCTCATCAAGGTGAAACTGTTTCAGGAGAACACTCTAATACATAAATCTCAGCGCTGCATATGGGAGGTTTTTCATAACCCAAGGCAGGATATCAAGAGATTTATCAAGATCTTATTATTCTCTCTCTAAAGGTTTGATCGCACTTTCTCCTACAGATCGTTCGATGTCAAAAAAATTATTTTCACTTTATAGGAAAAAAACATACTTTATATTGTAAAATAGGTATTAGAGAGGATGGATTCAACACAAAAAATTGATATATATCTTATCACAATGTTTCAATATTGGTATGTTTCTTAAAAGGTACTCCATACATATAAAGTACAAAATAATCAGACATGGAAGTCTGTTTATAACTTATTTTATAAATGAAATACCTGAAATGAGTTACCTGCCTGATCAACATTAAATTCATCTAAGACTTTTCGAAAATGTAATTGACTGTCGAACCAAAATGTCAAGTATTCTCAAATGTGAGGATTTGCTTTTTTTATTTGTCATATCTGACCTTGTTTGTGGACAAATCAAGCATACTGAATAAGGCCTAACTGTTGTCTTTAAGAGGTCGTGAAAGCTACTTTTAAACAATACAGTCAAAAGTATATCATTTAACCTGTGTATGTATTTAGTTGTATAGTAGCTCATGTTGTGTGTGTTCACGTCACAGTTTGAGGTTGGGGGTGCAAACATCCTGCCCCCCGCCCCGGTGCCTTGTGCATCCTGCAGAAGAAACACAATAATTCGTATTGTTTCTTTTTATACACGCAGCACCAGAAACATGTGGCACTTTATCAGAGACTAATCTGCTCGGAACACATTTATTTTGTTTCTTTTTCTTTCCAATGAGAAATCAGTTTGCTTTTATTTTATTTTCAGTGGTTTATTTATAACAGGTGTGCTAGCACATTATATTCTGGGCTGAACATCAGTCAGTGCAGCAGCAGCTCTGCATACAGAGGGAGGACATGCAGTGGTGGAAAGCAACTAAGAGTATTACTTAAGTACTGTACTTAAGTACACATTGAGATATTTGTACTATTCTATTTGAGCCTGAGTATTTTACTTTTACACTAGTTTATACTTGTCTTATACTATACATTTTGGAAGCCAATTATATACTTTATTATTTTACAGATGTATATACAGATGTATTTACTTTATAAATTCAAATGTTGACACACAATACGAAGGAAAAACTTTAAAAAATATAATAATTAGCTAAAGATTAAACCTTTCACCATTATATTAAAGGTAGTGTAGGTAAGAATGCAGAAACCAGCCCGAGTGCGCTAAAATTTGAAACTACGCAGCCGAAAAAAATCTGCCACTTCCTTCAGACTTCCTTACAGAGCCCCTCCTCCAACACACACGAACGCGCACATGACCAATGAGAGCACGAGATAAGTTTGTGCACAGATGGAAGGCTGACAGGCAGGTAGGCCATCCAGTTATTTTAGCCGGGCCGGCTCAGATGATTGGTCGTGCTTTTTACAGCACTACGGCTTCCACAGATGACGTTTTTTTATGGATTTTTTGTCAAAGCACTTAAGATATTTATTGCTATCGGGATGTTAAGAGCATTCCATGGAATATAACAAAAAGTGTTTCTGAAGTGAATTACCTACCCCACCTTTAAGAACTGAAGAGTGGGTAAACCGAAAAGTAATTGGTAGCAATTTTGCAAAGAAGTTTTTTTTGTTTTTTAAATGTGAACATTTTCTGCTTTCAGTACTTTAAGTCCTAATACTTTGAGTACATTTTCCTCATCATTATTGTACTTAAGTAGCATTCTCGATGCAGTACTTTAACTTGAAATTAAGTATTTTTAGATTGTGGTCTTAGTACTTTTACTCAACTAAAGAATCTGAATACTTTCCACTTCTGATGACTAGTTGAAACTGACATAGTGTGTAGTCAGGACCCCAGGACAGCTCAGTGCTCCTGTCGTAGGTTCTTCAGGGGGGTGAGCCCTTGTGTCCTGTATCTGTTCTCCTCTCAGGTTTTTTATTGTCACTGTTGCCGAGTCAAGCTGTTGTCTGAGATGATCAAATAATTCAGACTGAATTCCCTTTTCAAGAGGACATTTTATTTTTGCATGTTTGAATAGCATTCTCAATCCCTGTTGTCATTTCATCCCTTCAATTAAAATCTTTACAAATGTAGCTTAGGCAGAGATTATTCTTATCTTTTGGTGCGTAGAGTTTATGTATCACAGAGAGCTTTTTCCCACCATCAGATTTTGATCCTTTTCTGAATACTAAACCAGTCGAGGAATCTTTTAAATCACCATTGTTCAAGTTTTTGTGCACGAAGGGCAATGAAACAAACTGTACACACTATGTTGTTAAATTATCATCTTATAAAAGTGCTAACCTGTTAGCAAACTGTTGCTTATTTACACATCCAGCAGAGCAAGTTAGCATCCATCTGCGGTTGTGTTTCTGCCCACCTGATAGAAACACATATGTTCAACTGTAGCTCTGTTTTGGACTCCACCAACAGAACATCTGGCTTTATAGTGGTTAAACTCTCCGGCAGCTAGTGTCTAACTCTGTCTTTCTGCTGAGCAGGTAGAACACAGTGGGTTTCTCATGGTTATTTTAGTATAAAACAACTGTTTTTGTAAATGACGTTGATGAGAAGAATGATAGACTTAACAAAAAAATGCAAAGATCTGTGCTTTTAAACCAAAACAAAAAGTCAAAAGATGCTAAAATCATCCTTACCCTAACCAACCCAAACTTTTTATATAATTCCCGCATCCCAAACCATGATGAAAAGCTATATACTGTATATTAGCTTATTTAGATGTTTAACAATCCAGCACAATAATTTTCAATTCTGATTCCTCATAAAATATGATTGTTCTCACGCATTGCCTGCCTGTGTTTAGTTCATTACCCGTGTTATCCCTGAATTCATATAAATGTATTGGTACCCACATTTTGCCATCTCATTCATCCATAGTTTGTATTGAATGGTGCAGCTCTAAATGTACATGCGCAGCAGTACTCACAAAGAACTCCAACTAATAACTCCAAAACATACATAAGTGCCATCATAGTTTGATTGACAGGTCTTTATCACCTAAAATGATGACGAACTAGAGATTAAAACGTCGATCCAAATGGTCATACATTCCTGTATAGCAGTATTCAGCTGACTCTCCGTGGTATGATTAAGCATCTCTGCATTACTGTAACACTCTCTGTGAATGGGAACTACACACAGTGACAGACAATAGCACATTATCACTCCCAGTAAAACCTCTGGACATGTGACTGTGTGGGTTTCCATTCACTCTCATCACACGGCTATTATTCAGAGGCATTCAGCTGGTGTGACCCTGTTATTAATCTTGATCCATGTCCAGCCTCAGCCGGTCCAGATGGAGAGTGTTTCTGTCCTCAACTGGTCTCTGTCTGAGGCTGACGGGATAATTCCAACAGAAGTATTTTCTGTTTTTGTCGCACAGCAGTGAAAGCTGTTATTTAGCGTGAAGTTGGTGGGAATACCAGGCATTCCTCCCTAGTTTGGCCTGAACGTGGTGCATTCAGCCTTGGGTTTTACTGTAAATGTGTCATCAGTGGAAGCATTTGGTCTCTAACGCTACTATCTCTGCCCTTTCTGTTGTTTATCTCTGCATGTATTGACATTACATGTTGGTGGAAACTGTGATCCTGACACAGGGTCCTATTCTGCAGATTTTCAGCTTCATTTGAGTATTTAGTGTCTCTACTGTGACATGTCTCCATGCTTTAATGTTCAAAAAGCTGCAGCACCTCTTTTCACCCTCTGTCTGAAAGCAGAGGCTGCTCTGATTGGTTAGCTAGCCGCCTCTGTTGTGATTAGTCAATTGCTTAGAGATTGCCCGCCACTTGGCCTATCACGTACAATGTACAATAGCCTGTGTTCATGAGTTTACTTGTTTAGGTTATTCATTTGGGTTCATGATGTGAGATATTGAAGAGATGATGGCACTTTCCAAAAACTATTTGTATTGTTCTTTCTTTCTTATTTGATTTCTTGTAATTGTATTGTTGAGGAACCTGTGACCCAAGTTTTTCATTCATTGCATACTACACCGTAGGGATAAAAAAAAAAAAACTTTCCATGGGAATAATGGGAATTGAGGGTAATGTAATCGAGTTGTATCTTATCCAAGCATAAAAAGAAACATTTTGTTTTGTCATAAGAAAAACATCCATGCAAAATGATACAATTAAAAAAACATTACATTTCAACAGATTTATTTGTAAGTAGAACAGAACAAGTTTTAATTATTTTATTGAACAATATTACTCATCCCCCCAACCCCACTCATTCAAAAATGAACAGATATTCACCCCCCCATCCAAAAATCCCCACAAGAAATCATCTGTGCATGTGATGGCTGAAATTCAAGGTGTTTTTTTAATATATATAAACTAAACGCTTTCATTTGAAATTGTGAGTTTAGTGTTTTTGACCCTAAGAAACACTGATGCATTAATCAACAATAATCCACAGCTCTCTCTCTGCTCCAGAGGATTTAAAATATATATACCCCCCCCCAAGCAGTAACCCCCCAAAGCAGTAAACCTAGGGGAAACACTGAATGGCATGGATATTCAAGTGTACTTGAATGGCATCTGTTTGTTTTAGTCAAGATTAAGCTAAAATATACTTTCCCCAACTATATTTAAGTTCCCTATGAAGGGCCAACCTTCAATTTAGAAAATTCCCAGTTTATTCCCGTTTATTCCCTTAAATTCCTGTTAATTTGCATGGAAAGTTTCCATCTTTGAAAATTCCCGGAATTGTGCAACCCTAGATATGATACCATATGGCAGGGGTTTTCTAAGTGTGGGTAGGTGAGCCTCCCCTCAGAGAACATAAGAACAGCCGCTCCCCCCCTCCCAATTATTATTGCTGTTATTATTATTATTATTATTATTGTTGTTGTTGCTATAATGCAGGGGTATTCAATTGCTTTTCAAAGAGGTCCAGTAAGAGAAAATGTAATTAAATGCTCTGTTTTCGCTGTCTACCTTCCGCCATTTGAAATTACTCCGACTGTTTCTCTCCTCTTAGTCTCTGTGTTTGTGTTTGAATCTATCGTGCTGACTGCACCGATTTGATTGGCTGAGTAGCGTCACCTCCTTAAAACATTAAACAATAACTTTTTTAAACCTTTTTATTTTTATGTTTTAAACATATTGTATAAAACTCCCCCACTACTTGGACTATTCCTTGCACCCCTCTAGAATAAGCCCGAATGGTCTCAACCATATTGCATCAGTAACGTGCACTTGTTATTATAACAAGATCGCAAGGACACTGGTAGCGATCGGAAAATTGAGTGTTGTTCAGTTTGTGTGTTGTGGAACATGCGTGTCCGTGCATGAAAATATACCACACACCCAATTACAATTGCAGGTTCAATTCACTACCCTGGAAGTTAATACAGTTGTGGACAGCCGTTCTTCCTTGCATGTCAGTCGTCGACACCTTCTTACAGAGGACAGGCACATCTAGCTGCAGCACGACCCGTATATTTCCGCACGCCGTGTCCTCAAGACATATTTCTTCTAACATTTTAACATGGTGGATAAATCCTTATATGCTCCCGGTAACACACTGAACGTCAACTTTGCCTCCTTATTACACTCACCCCTACTTTAGTGGGAACAATGAGTCTGCGTCTTTGATGCACAGAGGAATAAACGCAGCCTTGACCGGTACTTGCTTTTGATCAAAGTCAATGCGGAAAACCTGCACTCACACAGGTAGGTGGAGGTGAAGGGAATGAGCACTTTTACAGCCTTTTTGGCGAGGTGGGGGAACTCTGTCTCCACAGACAGCCACAAGTGTGTAAGTGTCACTTTACTCGTCTTTTTCTCGTTCTTTTGTGTCTTACGCTGCGCCTCCCCTGAAGCTCTCTGGCGCCCCCCAGGGGAGGCGCGCCTCACACTTTGAAAACCGCTGCCATATGTCATTTTAATCTTGAATTCTTGGTTAAGCGGTGTACTGAGGTCAAACTTCTCCTGAACATTTCAAACTGGAGTAGGGTTGCAGATTTGGTGCTGAGCAAGTGAACATTTCTCAGAGAGAAGCCATGGTATTCTATTACGGCCCGTCCACACGGCGGCGTGCGTTGAAGCTTCAACGCTTCTTCCCATTCACTTGGGGTGACGTCACGCTTTTCCGAACTGCATTGTGGTTCCGTCGCTTCACTTTGCTCGCTTCAAAAGTTGAGAAAAGTTCAACTTTTGAAGCTTCGACGGAAGCGTCGGCCGATCAAATCATATGCCAGTACAAGCTCTAGCCAATCAAACCGCGTGCTTGTGTGTCCGGGGCGGGAGATTCATGTGATTGGTTGCATCCAGTCTGTAGGGTTAAAGACTCCTTGTCCATCAACTAAAATGGAAAAGTATATTGATTTCTTGTATTATCAATGTTGATATAGTGCCCTTCCTATAAGTACAAGTACATAGGCACGTGTGCATCTCATAGTTTCACTGTGTAGAGCATATGTATATGTATATTTGTGTTCCCTGGAGGACATGACAATCATGATGTTGAATTGTTTTTGGGATGGATTACTTTGAAATGTCTTACCCACATGTATGTTCCCCAAAGGATGAATTGTTATGTTAAGCCCTTGATATCTCGTCAGTCAGCACGTTAGCATGTTAACAAGCTAACTTGCTGTTTAACATGCTTAACATTATTGCATGCTATTGGTAGCACGTTTGGATCTTTACACATTTAGCTCAAATCACTGCTGTGCCTTAGTAACACCACAAGGCTTCTAACATGGCAGCAGACAAGTAGTATGATCCAATGTTTTATCAATAATGGATCAAACTATATATAATGTATATATTTCAAATAATTACTGTCGTGGCCAATTGTCCAAAAGAAAATCAATGTTCAAAGGCCACTTAGTCTGGGAGGCGAGTTCGAGTATTGACTCGCGTATATTCAAAAAAGTAGATACTTGCTTGTTCCATTCAGGTGCTTTATTTAGAGGTTCAACATGAGCTGGCGGCCCACTTCCGACGTGCAACATTTGCACAGTATTTAAAACAAAAACAAACAAACAAGATCCCTCGGTCTTACGGATTTGTACGGTCAAAAACTTTTCCCAACTTGGCTCTCTAGACTTCCTGCTGTGTCATGCTGGCAGCTTCATTTATACCCGAGCACGCCCCTAAGATTGCTTTCTATAAATAACAAAACATAAACTAGAGCTGTCCATAAGCAAGATAACACGTTACAAAACAGTATAATAATAATTCACAGTATTTCAGCTCATTTAAGTTAAATTAAAGAATATTCAATTCGCGCACAAAAACATAATTCATTACCATAAAATAATGTGCCTAAATAGCTCTTACAATTCCAGCCCCTAATTATAAAGGTGGGAAGACTTATAATTAATAATGATAACAAGAGTCATTTCCAAACAAAAATATGGCTAACAATAGCTCAATTATACTCCTAACAAAAAGTTTGCATTTACTTATGGGGGAGGAATCCACCTACACCCCTTGACATAGGATTTCCATAAAACAAACTAAATATACGTATTTTAAGGGATTGTAATGCATTGTGCCATACTGCAAAATTAAAGTGTCCTATTCACAAATGAGGCATGGCTTCAGAGTCACTACTGACCGACTTTAAACAGTCATCAACGTAAAAGTTCCTCAGAACTGTCTCTACGGCCTGAGTTGATGCCGCAGTCCTGTTTTCTTCTGCTGCTGCTATTCTTGAGGCAAAGCTAGCACAGCTGGCAGACGAGGTGGCGCCGAAAATGTGTACAACCATTTTGTAATCAACCATTTCTTGTGTGAGGTCTCCATTAGGCCACCGCAAAAAGCGCAGGAGGTCTGTATCCTCTTCTGGGACTATGACTTGGTGGTACATGGCTTCTATTTCTGCCATCATTGCAACATGCTCTTGTCTAAAACGTGTCAGGACTCCGATGAGGGAGCTTGTAAGGTCAGGACCCTGAAGCAATTCGTTATTGATTGAACTTCCATGGAAACTTGCAGCACAGTCAAAGACCACCCGGAGTTTTTTCTTTTGTGGGTGGTACACACCATGGTGTGGGATATACCACACTCTGTCGTCTTGCCGACTCAGTTGTGTCTCTGGCACCTTGACTGCATATCCCTTGCTTAGCAGGTCACTAATACAGTCTGTGTATTCCTGGTGGAATTCGGGTTTTTTGTTGATTCTCTTCTTTAGGTCAATTGCTCTCTGCACTGCAGCATACTTATTGTTTGGCAAGCTGACCAATGATGTCTTTGTAGGTAGATTGATGTAATAATGTCCTTCAGCATGATGGATCGAGCTGGACACAGAGCTGATGAATTCTTTGTCTTCCTGTGATATTTCCAGTTTGTCGCTGTAGCAATGCTCAGGAAAGTCTGCATTGTATTGCTGTATGAGTAGCCTTTCCACAGTCTCTACTGCAATCCGGTTGATTGTGACTTGGTGCTGCTCACCGTCCTCTGGCTCACTGTCTTCTTGTTCTTTAAGCGGGCCGTTAATAGTCCAGCCAAGGACCGTCTTTACGGCATATGGGCCGTTGTTCTGACTGTGAATGACTTTTCTTGGCTCGAAAGCTTCATACACGTCATTTCCAATTAGGAGTCCTATCTCAGCAGCGATGCACGGCAGCTCTACTTCCTGAAGGTGTGGCCATTTTTCAATGTCTTTCTGAAGAGGAATATGATGCTTTGTTACTGGGATGCTCTTTTGCGTGAAAACCTTTTTTAAGCTGATAAACTTATCTTCTTTGATTCCACAGACCTCCAAATCTCTCAGCAGAGAACTTTTCACTTGTTTGGTTGAGCTCATTGTTGTTAGGGCAAGCTGTGCTCCTTTTCCCTGCAGGTTTAGCTGCCTTGCTAAAGAGTCTGTGCAAAATGTTGCAGAGCTCCCAGGGTCCACGAAGCCGTAGGTTTTCACAAGCTTGCTTCCTTTCTTTGCTTTGATGTAGACCGGAAGAATAGCAAGAACACATCTATCTCCGGCCCCTTCACAGGTAGTAGTCTCCTGGTTTAAGCTCACCAGTGCACTTGAAACTACTGTGTTGTCTGACCTGGCCGCCTCTTGGCCTTCTGCACGTGCATGATTGGAAACATTGTCTATTCTGTGAATGTGTAGCAAGCTTGGGTGTCTTTCTGAACATGTTTGGCATGTCATACTCTTTTTGTAGTCTTTACTCACGTGCCCTTTAACTAGGCATCCAAAACATAGTCCAGATTTCCATATAAAATCCACCTTGTCTTTATGAGGTTTTTCTGCAATCTGATGGCACTCCAATAGTGCATGGTCCTTTTTGCAGAACAAACATGGCTTCATGAAGGCAACATTACTTGACGTCCTGCTATTCACTGTCAGTGGTTTGCAATTATCTTCCTCTGTTGATGTGGCCACACTGGTTGCAAAGATGCTTCCTTTAACCCTTTCACTCCTGGTATTTTTCTCCATTTGTAAAACGTTCCTGCTTTTCGCTTCGGCAGCAGATCCCTGCAGGTCACCAAAGAGAGGGTCAGCCAGGATTTTGGCTTGTCTATCCACAAAGTCTTTGAATCTCACTCTTCTCTGGCTCCTTTCTTGGATCTTGAATGCCAGCACCTTCCATCTTTCTATGAATTTATAGGGTAACTTCGAGATGATAACTCTCATATTTGTAGGGTTATCCAGCTCCTCCATGTAATCCACATCCTCCAGGGCGTTTCTGCAACTTAAAAGGAATAGGGAAACCTTGTTGAGTGCGTGTGAGTCCTCTGGTTTTATTTGCGGTCATTTTAGCACCTTTTCCATCAAAGCGGTGGCAATCTTCAGTGGGTTGCCGTAGCGGTCTTCCAACATGTCCATGGCTTTCTGAAAACCACGGTCGGGGGGCATATGCTGGCAGCTTTTTACAATGTCTTTGGGATCACCTCTTGTATACTGTTCAAGGAAGTACATCTTATCTGCAGCATTGTTTGTTCTGGAGCTGACTGTGTGTTGGAATGCCTTAAGAAAAGATCTGAAGTCGAGCAAGTCACCATAAAAAACAGGAATATCACGTTGTGGGAGAAGGGCGAGCTGCTGATGTTTCACAAGCATTTCTGTTATATCAGTCTGCTTCTTGATTACTTTGCATATGTCCTTTTCATAGTCACTTTGTCGCTGATGTGCACCACTGGCTAATGTACTTGAGTCCAGAGCATTTGGTGCTTTAGGTCTAGCTCCAGGTGCTGAAATAGACCTGACGGGTTTACATGACTGCTTGGGGTTAGTGGATGGCTGTGCCCGGCTTGCTCTTGTGCGCCTTCTTTCTGCCGTGTATTTGCATTGTCCAAATACGTGTTCATTGCATCACTCTTATCCTGTGCGTCATACTCTTCATATATTTTCATTTTAGCATTTGACACTGCTAAAGCTATTTTAATTTTCAGCTCTTCTTTCTCAGCCCGAAGATGTGCCTCCTTAAATGCCAAGGCTTGACTTTGCTTTAGCGAGGCAGCCTTGGCTTTAGCTGCACGCTTTACTTCCTCTCTTAGTCGTGCTGAGGATGTTGTTGAAGCCCTGCTTACTCTACTGGATCTTGCCACCACAGATACACTGTCCATATCAGAAACATCTTCATTGCAGGCTTGTGGTATTTCTTTGTAATGTTCATCACAATTAATCCACACATCAGCTTCATTAATAAAGTCCAGAAACTTCTGAGATTTAGGCTCAAACCAGCTCTCTTGATCATGGCTCTTTTCTTCTTCGTTCATAAAAAGCACAACTGAGCAGTTACAGTCTTTAAACTCTTCAAAGACTGCCTTGAAAAGTTTCATCTTTGAGATAACTTCCGTCAAGTTACAGGTGTTGCCCATTAAAGGCTCAACTTAATTCATTTTGGCGGTGAGTTGTCTTAATTTACCTCTCCTTGCATTGATGCAGAGCTGAAGCCGCTGCTCCATGGCCTTTTCTGTTGGTTTTGCTGCCCTCTTGTGGGCGTCGACCGTAAACGCACCCTCATTGGCGCTGTCTTCCGACATTATTCAACCGGTTCGGTTGACTAAAAGACAACAGCTGTTTTACCCAGTGGCTCGAACTCCAACGGAAAGGCATGCAGAGTAGCGTGACAGCCTGCAGTCCATGTCCACACAGTAGAGGATAATCCAAACGGTCCTTTGCCCCAGTAGCCACGATCAGATCCACTTTGTTTCTGCCGCGGCTCCAGTAGCCACGATCAGATCCACATCCGACAATTCCAGTGATAGTAGGTTCCTACACGCTAGTAATCCTCACGACGTTGTCGGTAAGTTTTTGACTTAATGTAGTGGCCAATTGTCCAAAAGAAAATCAATGTTCAAAGGCCACTTAGTCTGGGAGGCGAGTTCGAGTATTGACTCGCGTATATTCAAAAAAGTAGATACTTGCTTGTTCCATTCAGGTGCTTTATTTAGAGGTTCAACATGAGCTGGCGGCCCACTTCCGACGTGCAACATTTGCACAGTATTTAAAACAAAAACAAACAAACAAGATCCCTCGGTCTTACGGATTTGTACGGTCAAAAACTTTTCCCAACTTGGCTCTCTAGACTTCCTGCTGTGTCATGCTGGCAGCGTCATTTATACCCGAGCACGCCCCTAAGATTGCTTTCTATAAATAACAAAACATAAACTAGAGCTGTCCATAAGCAAGATAACACGTTACAAAACAGTATAATAATAATTCACAGTATTTCAGCTCATTTAAGTTAAATTAAAGAATATTCAATTCGCGCACAAAAACATAATTCATTACCATAAAATAATGTGCCTAAATGGCTCTTACAATTACTATCGTCATCTGTCTAAAATTAGCTAACATTAGCAACAAAGCATCAAAACCCCAGAGACTTGAGGGTGTTTTTTTAATTAAACATTTCAATCTGTGAGATAAGTAGTTTGTTTCCTACTTCAAAAGTTACATTCTTACTTTATTGAGCGCAAAATAAAAAACTCAAAACTTCATATTTAACATTATATCGCCTCATCAACCACTTTTAGGTTTGTTCAAAAAAACGTTGTGTTTTATAGAAGCCATTCAGGCCCAATGCTTTACATCTGCATTCAATATGAAACAGGGTGGTCTCTTTGTAAAGAAATGACAATTTGGACGAAGACTGAATATCATTAGTCGCTCAGCCATCTCGGTGCCTGGTCAAAGTGAAGCTTCCTCTGCAAATTTGCATGAAACCCTAAACTGCTGTTATTTCAGGCCTGGCTATGTAAAAACCATCTGAGAGACGTAACTATCTACTGTAGTCACAGGAAGCCCGTGTTAGAACAGGAAAGAAAACAGGAAGTGACAGCAGCCTAGCCACAGGTTGTGTTCAGGCGACCTGCTTATCCCATTGGTGGCTGCCTCTTTGTTTTGGATGCCCAGATTGAGAATCAGTCCATCTGACGTCAGTTCAGCTGAACGGGGATGAGTGATGTTCCCTGGAAGAATAGAGGAAGCTGAAAGCACAGTATAGCTGTTTCTAAACAACATCCACCATCACCTCTGATGAAGCGTTGTGAGAACATGTGGGTCACAGATTTCCCCCAACGGGTTGAACTGGTTAGGATTGTGGAATATTTCGACAGATAGATTTAGACTTCAGTGTTAAAGCTCTGCACTCTGTACGAAATGTGCCGAGGCCCTCAGAAACTGTCCAACGGTAAATTACATTTAAAACCCATGACATTAAAATGGAGTGAACTTACATCTGAAGTTGCTGCAGTGAAAAATGATAGAGACTGGGTGATATTTTGTTTGGCTTATTTTGATATGTTGTCTTCCCGTCAACTGCAATTCTTATCCTCCTGAATTAAATATTTTTAAATCATATAGAATAACTTAAACCCAAATCTGTGTTGATCAGAAGAACGTAAACCATTTTTGATACCTGTTGACCACAGATGCTATACATTTAAATACAACTCCCAGAATTCAATGACTTAGTAATCCTTCATTTTTCAAGGAACGTAGTTTGGAACCATCCGTGTTATTTTTGTGGACATTAGATGAAATAACCCTCTTAATGTGACATCAAAATATTTAGAAACGGGTCTAAAGGACAAAAGGAAGGTTAACCAAATATTTCTATAAATATTTCAACGATATTGTAGGGTTGACTATCGGTGCTTTCATAAAAAATATTTTTGCAATGAGGTTTTTATTAAATAGTTGTCAGTAGTGTGGATATACTGTAATGACTTGTTGGATAAAAACCTATAATACAAATTTGGAAATTCCAACACTTTATTGTAACGCAGCCTTTTAAACCAGAAATAAAGACATACAGCTGTATGATGATATCTATCATTTAATACGATATCTTGTCTCATATCACAATATGAGCATAATATCGATATATTTCCCTGTCTTTATTTTTAGCTAGCTTGTTGAATAGTTAATATCAAATCAAGCTTTTAGTGTGATTTATGTGAGAAATGAATGACCTCATAGCCATTCATTGGATTCAAAACATTTTGTCTTTCCTCTTTTAATGATAGTATCAAAGACTACTGCCAACAGCATCCAACCAAGGACACTGATATAAAAACCCATAATACTTTACTATCACTCGAATAAAAATATATGTTATTTAGAAAAACAATGCCATCAGAATAATCAAAAGATCGCAAATAAAGCTCTACACGTTGTGGCCTTAAAATAAGCCAATTTTAATTTCCATCTGATCATTTTTGTGTTGCTTTTTCTAACGATGATGATGTTGGTTGATTAGTCAGTCCTTCAGTTGGACTATCCATTTAACAAGACAGTAACTCTTCTATGGATCTGTAGGGGTTCCAGATCATACATTAAAATGTGTTTGGTGACTCCTTGACCCTTACAATAAACACACGTTTTATTGTAAGTCAAAGAATAACTCCTTAGTAATTGATACTGCTGTCAGTCTCACTCGTGGACTCATAAGGGGGCTTGCCTGAAATTGCCTGTAAGAGAGGTCTTTGTGCCAATGGTATTATTCATACTGATTCCCTCTGGAATCAATACAAGCTCAAAGCCAAGGTGAGACAGCAGGCTGAACTAATCAAGATAGCACACTGAGCAGCTGGGTCCATGCCAAGGTTTCTTATTTTGATGGAGTAGGCAGGTGCTGCAGCCACAGCACAATGTAATCGCACTCAATTCAATTCAATGTGCTTTATTGGCATGAATAATGGATGACACAGACAATATTGCCAAAGTGTCAAACGTAATTCAAAATAAATAGTTTTCTCATCCTAAATCTCCTTTTCTTTTGAGATTTGCTCGCACAAGTACACCCCATCTAATTGGCAAACCATCATAGCTATAGCTTCTTTTCTAGGTTCTGCTCATTTCAGCTGTATATTAGTATTTTGCGCCTTTACTGTGACAACCAGAGCCCAGTCTGCTCTAATTGGATAGCTCGCCGGCTCGCTTGAAGATGTCCCACCCCTTAGCATGTACTTAGCAAAAATGTGCACATTTATAAGTATGCGTTAAAAAATGAACATTTATGAGTAAATTCATAAAAACACATTTTTGAATAACAGTTTGAACATGAGTAAGACTGCAAGTAACGGTTTGTTCGTGGCTAAGAGTGTCTTTGTACGCTCACAGTCATGGTCAGGGTGTTGGATAGGTGGTTTAGTGGTTTAACGGTTTAACGGTTTCTTTCTGGTGTTATCTGACATGTCGTCTGAAGTTATAGGTATGTGATGAAATGCAAAGCCATCTTGCAGAACACAATATTTCTTGTCGGGGCATAGAGCAGCTTGATACCAGCTGTGAGAGGCACAACATACAGTCAGGCCTAACCACAACCACAGCAGGGTGCACGTGTGACGCACACACACTCGGCTTTACATGAGCAGAGGAGCTGAAATATTACCTTATTTGACTTGAGAAGATATGTAGTTAGTGAAATGACATTATGCATGGGAAAAAGTCATACTTGCCAAAGAAGTTACCCATAACCAAGGTTTGGAGGGTTTATTTAAAAATATATTCTATTGCAATTACTAATAACGTGTACAAATAATAAATGAAATATTGTAATCAGGTAATCGTAGAATCACTATAAAAAGGTAATGTCACCTGATTACTTTCCACTACTTCTGGATGACCTTGACATTAGATGCAATGTACATACCTTTTACAAATTCTGTTTTAGTTTAGTACATTATTCATAAGCAAAAACTGTATTTTTCTTTAATAAATCAGCTACCCACCTACTGCGTTAAAAAAATGAAATTAAAAAAATCAGTTTGGGTCCGGAGAAGGTGGCTACATTTGTATAAACTCTTTTTTTAATTTATTGCATAGATAATCATGTATTTGTCCTCCCTTTCAGGCTCGTAACATCAGGACGTCTGAAGTGGCAGCTATCAAGATTGTCAAGCTGGACCCTGGTATGTCACACACGATAAGTGTTTGATTCATGTATCATTTGAATATAATTGTGAGTTACAGTACATTTTTGTAATTATGTAAGTTAGGAAAGAAGATAAATATCACTTTCATAAGAAGACTTAGGCTCACACAGGGTTAGCAGTTTCCTTCTGGTTTCCAGTCTTTTTGCTAAGCTACATGTATATGTGAACAAGTAAACTATAATACAATAGAGATTAAAAGGGAAGAAAATGCAAGCTGCTGACATGTCTTTGATTGTATCTGTATTATTCTTATTCTGATATACCTCCAAATGTATATTTGACTATGTTTTTAACATTGATTGTTAACAATATTGTATTATATGTTAAAGGTATAGGTAATTCACTTCAGAAACACTTGTTGTTATATTCCATGGAATGCGCTTAACATCCCGATAGCAATGAATACATTAAATACTTTGACAATAAATACATACAAAAATTTCATCTGTGGAAGCCGTAATACTGTAAAAAGCACGACCAATCATCTGAGCCGGCCTGGCTAAAGTAACTGGATGGCCGACCTGCCTGTCAGCCTTCCATCTGTGCACACATTTATCTCGTGCCCTCATGGGTCATGTGCGCGCTCGTGTGTGTTGGAGGATGGGCTCTGTAAGGAAGTCTGAAGGAAGGGGTGGATTTTTTTCCGCTGCGTACTTTCAAATTCTAGCGCACTCCAGCTGGTTTCTCCATTCTTACCTATCCTACCTTTTAAGATGAATGATTGATTATTTTGCTAGGTCTATTTTTTTTTTTACATAATAACAGTATTGATTTTACACAGTATTTCATATATTAGTTTATTTTATTTTATTTTATCTTACTCACATTTCCCAAAGTATCCTTCTGTTTATTTGCAGTTTGAATTGATTAACCAAGGAATAGTTCCATTTTTTAAGTCTATCCTAAAGCAATGATGAAATGCTCGTACATACATTTGAAAAGTTAGTGATCATATTTTCTATACTGTCTGCAAAGAGATCAGCTCACTAAGCAAATTCACTGTAAGAGGGAACACAAGTTCAGTGTATGGAATATGAGGTTTGTTTTATCTGTCTAAATTCTCAGGATAAAGTTACAAACTTTATATAGAAAGTTACCACCCCAAGCTTTTTGCAGCACAAGAGAGAGAAATATTTGTAATATAATGCTATAACTTCCAGTTGTCCTACTAGCTTAACTCTAAGTTATACTGGTCTATATTCTTCCCTATCACCATACAGTTTTGTGAGAAAAGACACTAAACTATGTGGGTCCTCTCAGGTGATGACATCACGTCCATCCAGCAGGAGATCACAATGATGAGGGAGTGCAAGCACAAAAACATTGTGTCCTACTTCGGCAGCTACCACAGGTACCTCGCTTCATCCTGTCCACTAAGGGATTCCTGGGATTGTTGGTGGACTTGAATATGTGGAATTTGACTTTCATTTTCCCCACACTGCTGCTGGATTCCTCTCCCACTCGCTCTAGTGCTCAGTGATTGTTCTCAATGATACTGTATGTATTTGTGGGCGATGTGTTTAATTTAGGAATTTTAGGGAGTGACTGATTTTATACGGACTGCTTTAATGTTGGCTTTCACAACCCCTGATAGACTGGAGAGTAAGCAGAGCTCATGTCCAACACCAAGATAAAAGTTGTGTGTCTCTCTCCAGAAACACCAAGCTGTGGATCTGCATGGAGTACTGCGGAGGGGGCTCACTTCAGGATATGTACCACGGTATAAATACACATAATTGTTAAGCATTCTGAGTGTAGTTCTAGTGTTACATACAATTGAAATGTATTTTTAAAGTGCTACTTTATTTATACAGGCCTTATTCTGCTTTTCAGTGCCCTCCCTTTCCTTTAGTGTGTGCTATCGGTTTGTGTGCATGTAAATGGTCTGCAAAGGCTCAAATCTCTGTGTGGGAGTGCTTCTCTCCCACACACTCCCCCTATACACCTGAACATCAGGAGGAAAGGACTCTTTAAATTAGAGACACTACATACTGATATACACCTGAACATCAGCAGGAGAGGACTCTTTAAAGTAGAGACACTACATACCGATATACACCTGAACATCAGCAGGAGAAGACTCTTTAAAGTAGAGACACTACATACTGACATACACCTGAACATCAGCAGGAGAGGACTCTTTAAAGTAGAGACACTACATACTGATATACACCCTGCACATCAGCAGGAGAGGACTCTTTAAAGTAGAGACACTACACACTGATATACACCTGAACATCAGCAGGAGATGACCCTTTAAAGTAGAGACACTACATACTGACATACACCTGAACATCAGCAGGAGAGGACTCTTTAAAGTAGAGACACTACATACTGGTATACACCTGAACATCAGCAGGAGAGGACTCTTTAAAGTAGAAACACTACATACTGATATACACCTGAACATCAGCAGGAGAGAACTCTTTAAAGTAGAGACACTACATACTGACATACACCTGAACATCAGCAGGAGAGGACTCTTTAAAGTAGAGAAACTACATACTGATATACACCTGAACATCAGCAGGAGAGGACTCTTTAAAGTAGAGACACTACATACTGATATACACCTGAACATCAGCAGGAGAGGACTCTTTAAAGTAGAGACACTACATACTGGTATACACCTGAACATCAGCAGGAGAGGACTCTTTAAAGTAGAAACACTACATGCTGATATACACCTGAACATCAGCAGGAGAGGACTCTTTAAAGTAGAGACACTACATACTGATATACACCTGAAAATGAACAGAATGGGGAAATGTCAAATTCCTACCATGTTGGCACAGTGGGAAGAACATGAAAACCAATTCCAATTGTTATTCATTTCCTACATTTAGCTCTGTTTCCTCTGATTGTAATATTTGTTCGACACTAGGCTACACATGTGCTGGACTATCTCTAAATTCAATTTCATCTTTTCCCTCTGGGTTACACCGCAGACATGATTTCCAAAATGTCAAATCACCGCCAATCTTCTGGAGACAGGAGTATAATTCCTGTAAAACAGATGTGGAAGAAGCACTAGGAGCTCTGAAAAGCCAGCTGGAATCTATTTTTAGAAATGTACCTGCTTGCTCTTTCGTGTTCTCCCCCTTCTAAAAGCTATTAATCAAACTCCTCTTCCCAGTGACGGGCCCATTAAAGGACAAACAGATAGCCTATGTGTGCAGAGAAACCCTCCAGGTAAGGCTTTTGTGTGGAAGGCAGCTTGTTGCTTTTTGCGTTTTGAAGACTCTAAAGATACTCTGCTGTCAGATGACTCATAGGTTTTCCAAGCCACTGAAGAGCTAACTAGTATTTAACCTCGCCAGATGGCTAAATATACCGTAGAGGTAGATTTAGCTGCAGAACAACACACAGTGACCTTCAGCTCAATGCACAGTTTTATTGGATAATCAGGTTGTAGACAATACAAACAACTGAATTAGAGGCTAAGACACTCTGGTTCTTACCTAAAAAACTAAGCAAGAATATATCTCTGAAGGACTCTTTCACCCACCTTATCTAAACAGACTGATGAGTATAAGAGAAGACAGAGCAGTCACTGCATTAGGATTCATATTGTCAGTACTCTTAGTTTTTCCCTTTCCTGGAAATTCTATGCCATTGTTCTGTTTCAGAATTCCTTTTCTGTCTGAAATGTTATTTTCTGATATTTTATTTTCTCTATGTCAGATTAGGGTATTTGAGTTATACTTAAACTAAATTGTGTTTTTTTAAAACACAAATATAACGATCAGTATAAAGAAATGATGTCTGATCACTGACTCGGGCTACTGTGGCTGTGAGGGAGTGTGGTCGTCTTTCAACCAGAAGGTTGTGGGTTCGATCCCAGCCCATGCAGTCAACATGTCGATGTATCCTTGGGCAAGATACTTAACCCTGAGTTGCTCCCGATGGCATGGCCAACGGTGTGTGAATGTGTGTGAATGTTAGGTCCTAGAGTAAGGTACACTGCTCTGTATGAATGGGTGTGAATGGGTGAATGACATGTAGTATGTAAAGTGCTTTGAGGGGTCTTAAAGACTGGATAAAGCGCTATATAAGTACAGTCCATTTACCATTTTACCATTTACTTTAGAGGCACCTAAATAGTAAAACTATAGCCACAAACAGTTACAAATAAATTCATGAATGGCCTTAGAACACACTAATCAAATTCAATAATACAATAAAAAGAAGTTTAAATGACATAATAATAAAATTCTACATTAATGTCATCACGTTGTTCTGTGAGAGCAGTGTTGATAAAAAATAATTACATCTATATTTTACAACAAATTGTAGCTTTTGGAGTTCATGACACTTTTGAGCATTTGACAATGTTTGGATCACACAAGTGGCTAACAGTTATATCAACCACCCCTTGAACCTAATCCTAAAATATTATTTGTGTAATCAATTAAGCTTGCAACTATTACTTAAAGTCCTATTCTTAACTATTCTTAATTTTCTGAAACTGCCTAACAGCTCATCTTCATCCTGTGCTTTTTCAGGGTTTGTATTTCCTGCACGAAACTGGCAAAATGCATCGAGACATAAAGGTACATCCATTTGTTCAGGCTTTTTCACTGCCGTATAGTTGTGATCATACATGATTATAGTGTGGGTAATCGTGTGAACACTAGTGTGTCTGTTCTGTCTGCAGGGAGCCAACATCCTTTTGACCGAGAGAGGAGATGTGAAACTGGGTCAGTACTGAAAACATACTTGTGCACATCTGCAATATCCATTAAGCTAGTCACACTCATCAAGTGTGTTTAATTAGAGCATCCATAATGGATTATATCCTCTCAGCTCTAGTGTGACCCTGTGTTTCTTCTGTTTTAGCTGATTTTGGAGTGGCAGCAGAAATCAGCGCTTCCGTTGCCAAAAGGAAGTCTTTTATAGGAACGCCCTACTGGTAAGATGAATAAAGCACTCACTTGGCATCTGTTTGTTTACATTACTGTGCAGACTGAGATTCAACCTGTAAGAATTTGTACAGAGTGAAAGGGCTGCAACTATGCCAATATGCTTGTTCTTTATTATTAAAATATATATATATATATATATTACAATATTTTTGTTACACATACTATTCCCAAGGTCTAGAATGAAAATGAATTGATTTAAGGGCAGAAAGAGGGTATGTTTGCTCTTTGTAAAAGCACCTAGCAATGCAATATTGTTGATACAGTCTATAGACTCTATACTGTATAAGGTAAATTAGAGTGGCCCAATGATTCTGCCCTGAGGAACTCCATCAATTAATCAGTCGTAAATCAGTTCCAATATTTAACTGGTGTCATTTTTTTTATATTGCCAACAAATATACTGGTCATAGCCAAATTAAGAAAAAAAGTCTACGAACAAGTATTTTGTGTAAATGAAACTTCTTATATATCCTCTTCCTCAGTGTCAAAGGTCTCTATTGAAGCCTAAAACTATTTAAAAATAAATAAATTAAGCCACACAGTTAGGCAGACATGTTTCTTATTACGGTTAACACAAACACTGTTTTGTACTCATACATACCTGTTGCTACACTTAATAGACTATAGTCGGCAGCTGTTTATAAGAAAATAATGAGAATTGCATCAACAAATCAAATGGCCAGTATCTGATACATACTGTGTACAAGAGTGTCAGATCAGATGTTTTTCTACTTTTCTCCTTCTCCTCTGTGCAGGATGGCTCCAGAGGTGGCAGCAGTTGAGAAAAAGGGCGGTTACAACCACTTGTGTGATATCTGGGCTGTTGGTATCACCGCCATCGAGCTGGGTGAGCTCCAACCACCCATGTTTGACCTCCACCCAATGAGGCGAGTCAGCAAAAAGAATAGACAGTCAGACCGATGGAATCAGACAGATTTAATGGACTCCAAGCAGAGAGACTAACAGAAGAGACTTGTGTTATGTAATGTGTATTTTATTCTTGGACAGTCAGTATGCATGTAAACACTTAAGACATTTTCCAGCCCCGTGACATTTAAAACAATGTTTCAGGGCGCTGATGTTGATGTCCAAGAGCAACTTCCAGCCTCCCAGACTAAAGGATAAATCCAAATGGTGGGTCTGGGTTTCTTTTAGAATCACAGCAATTATTTAATTCCTTGAATCTTATCCACATCTGTTCGCTGTACAATTAATTCCCACTTTTCTGCTCTCCGCAGGTCAGCAGCTTTTCAGAGCTTTGTGAAGATGGCTCTCATTAAAAACCCTCGTAAAAGGCCCTCCGCCGAGACACTACTGCAGGTTAGCTTTCTCTTTATAGCTCGTCATTTATCAATGGCAGTTAACTAGCAATCCATCTTCATATATATGCACTATTAATGAATGCAATAAATCCTATTTTTAACCTGTATGTATCCAGGGACCTTTGATTCTCTGGTCTGTTGAAGAGTTTTGAGAAAGATGACGTGATTTTCTGCGATCAAAATATTTCTGGTATTATTGTTCATCGACATAATCTGATTCTTGTTCCTCCAGCATCCATTTGTGACACAGCTTCTGACCCGTAACCTGGTCATTGAGCTGCTGGACATGGCCAACAACCCTGAGCTCCACAACACACACACACACAGCATGGACGACAACGAGCTAGAGGTCAGTACGACAAGGAGATGGCAGAACTGATGCTGTTGATATTTATTTGCCAGTTTAAATAGTGCAATTACAGTGTGACTGCTAAATGCAATTTCTGTTCTCACAACGGAAAGCACAGAAAGACAATAGAAAAATGATAGAGAAAGTGGCGCTCCGTGTTTTTGCTGGTGTGTCATGTTAATGATCTGTTGACAGGTTGGGGAAGTGGCTCCAGACAAGATCCAGTCAGCAGGGAAACACCTGCCTGTAGAGAGGACCCTGTCTGAGGAACAATGTGAGAACACACCCATACACAACTCTGTTCTAGGAAAATTTGAATTTGCGGAGTTGATGTTAGCGAAATATTTCCTGGATCTGGACCTATCCTAGACCCCTGTGAAGTAGCTAATCCTGGGGTTTAAGCTTTCTGAAGCCACATGTGGTTAGGTGACGTTTTCCTACATACCTTTTCCACACTATTCCACTTGACTAAAATGTACTAAACAATAAACTTGATTTACCTGAAAATAACAAATAAATCCAAATATCACTATTGTGATCAGACAATCGTCAAAGATACAGTGTCAACATAATGTGCTAAATAAAGCACCAAAGAATCTTACAACAATTTGCCAAATAATGTTATCTACAAGAGAATAATGCACTTAGCAATGTGGTCGGAAAACTGTACGCCTTCTGCCATCTGTTCCAAAATCAACATTGTCTGGTTCATTTAAAGCCTCGCCCGACACAGGTGGAGGTCATTTATTCACAAAAAAGGTGCCCGTGATCAAACCATAATTAAATTACATATCTAATCAGTTCTAAAAATAATATGTCATAGATAATGATGTAACTCAAATATTAGATATTCTCATCTTTAATCAGAATGTTGGTTTTGTTCTGGATTCGTCTTTTTAAAAGTTAATGACCATTTCCCCTTGGTACAATTTGTAAACAGATTTCCACAATGCAACATCTACATTTTCAACTATTGAAACCGAAGACTAATTAAGTTAGTTCATTTAACACACATATCTGAATACATTATAATAATGAAGTTCTTCCCAGCTACTACATTCAATATTTCTGGAATTTGCAACACAACTTAGAAACTCTAAATAACATTAGATATAAACAATGTATGGTTTTGAAAAAGCTTCCACAAAGAGCTGCATTCCGATCAGGTGCTGTTTCATGAATACTTTATCTACTAAAACAGCACACAAGCAAACATAAAACAGCGTGTATGGTGATAGATAAATAATTAAAACACCAACATTCTAATTGTTTACATACATGTGACACAGATTCTGAGGTAAGAAAAACCTGGTCACTCAATTTATTTGATTGTATTGATTTTATATAAATTATTTTATGTGAACATCCACATTAGAGAAAAATTAAATGATTGGTGTAGACACCACAACATTCATAACGTTCATGCAGCTCTTTATAATTGACATTTGACATATAACCCATATACTGTCCGTCTTAAAACTGCACAGTAATAGAGTTTGTTCCTGACCATCACGTCATGGCAGTGCTTGTAACTGTATGCATGTCTAAATATACTGTATGTTGGTTGCGCTTGCTGAAGAGTGGCCTCATTGTCTGCTATGATCCCCAGTATTCAGTGCTGTAATCTCCATAATATGAATGAGGACAAAAGCCCCTCAGTGGGCCTGCTGATGGCAGCCCCCGTCCTGTAACCCGTCCACACGTGTGGGACGGGGGCAGCGTCAGAGGATGGCACTGAGAACATGCCAGTGTGTGTGTGTGACAGACAGTGGGGCTCCTATGCACTGCTGAATGACTTCATGTGGCGTAAGGTTTCTGGTGTGATTGTCTGGCTTCACACTCTGCCCAGTACCAGATCGTAAATCAACCTGACCTCAACTTCCCTTATATACAGTGTGCTATTCATAGTCACACAAGCCACAGACACATCCATCACCTGCACCTCAGTTTGACCAATATGCTCTTTGAAAGCTCAAGCTGCTACTATTGTTGCTACTGTTATGGCTAGTGCTGCTACCACTGCTACTAAACTGAGAATACTGATGGATTGAGCCTACAAAAGGTTGGCATCAAAAAACGTGTCCAAATGTAATCGTATTAAATCAATCTGTATTTTGTGTAGACTAAGCATTCATGTTTTTACATTTAATCTTAGGGAAGTTAAGTGTGTTTTGTAAAATGACTTTAGAAGGGTTACGTAGAAAAACATAGATTCTCAGAATAAGGTATTGAAACAGTAACGTTTCAGTTCTGCGTCAACCTACCTTTTCTGCATTATTTAAAATCATGAAGAAAAGTCAACAGCCAGGGGAATGTGGTAAAGCTTGGCTCATAATTGAGTTTTGCAGGTTTTTGCTCATAAATCAAGGTATTGGGGACATTTAAATCTTGAAGAAAAGTAAAGACATCATCATTATTTTTACATTACTTGAAGAAGTACAATTCTTAGTCAAACTTGGCAATCTATCGGACATTTCTCTCAAAACCAGAAATGTCATCCTATATGAATACAGCAGATCACCAAAGTCCATAGGATTCATTCTCTGGAAACCACCATGAATGTCTTATACATTCAATACATTGTACTGAATGTAGTAAATGAACATACTGTAGTGAAACTATCAATGGCTGCTAAGAAGGTGGAAATGGAGTAAGACATAGTAGTTTTACTTTGGTAATGACAACCAACATTTACCATTTCATTAGTGTTGATTGTGAAAATCTTGAAGGCAAGTTTCTAAGTTGAAATGATGACAGAAGTTCTATTTATCGAGGCAGGCATACCAAAACACAATGCGAGCTGAGTGAGACGAGAGAGCTACTTCCGCTCTCTGGTTCTCTAGTTTCCAATCCTCTGCTTCAGAGTCACACTGCCACTAAGAGCTCAGCTTCTCTGTGGTAAACAACAACTAGATACTTCCTGATAATCACGTCTCAGAGGTGGTACAAATACAAATGCAATGGAATTACTGACATGAATAACCAACTGTAGAAGGCTGTAACTATGCTGTAACATTTACAGAATGTAGACATGTCTATATGTATGTTGTTTTAATTCCAAATCATCCAATATGTGGTAGCATATTAGATTGGATCTTGAAGTGTATACACCTGGAAGCAATCAATGGTGATGCAAAACAATCATGGAATGCATATTAAGAGAACATTTACTGTATTGTAATCCGACCTAAATCTAAACTTTCTATTTTTGGGTTATTCAAATCCAAAGTTGAGTTTTGATTGTTATTTCAGAGGGCTCTTAGTGGCTTGTCGACATCATTATTTATTTTACCTTCAGGGGGCATTTTAAAAATGGTGAGGTAGACGTACCAAAGAACATTGTCTCCGCCTCTGGGGACCATGAATGTCCATGAAATTCTTTATCCAAATCCTTTATAATATTTTTAAGTGTGTGTGTGTGTGTGTGTGTGTGTGTGTGTGTGTGTGTGTGTGTGTGTGTGTGTGTGTGTGTGTGTGTGTGTGTGTGTGTGTGTGTGTGTGTGTGTGTGTGTGTGTGTGTGTGTGTGTGTGTGTGTGTGTGTGTGTGTGTGTGTGTGTGTGTGTGTGTGTGTGTGTGTGTGTGTGTGTGTGTGTGTGTGTGTGTGTGTGTGTGTGTGTGTGTAATATGATGACATAAGAGACTTTTTTGATTTAATGTCTCATTAAAGCCCTGATGTATGGAGATCATCTGGAGATGATACAAAACTGCTGTGTCATTTTGCTGTATTTCAGTTAGCTAGCATTAGCTTGTGTAAGAAAGCAAGATTGGCTATTTATCTAGCTTTTATTTGGGTTTTTCTTGAAGGTTTATGTCACATGTATATACGATATATTAGATTTGTTATCTGTAAATTGTACCGTAGATGTTAATATAACTTTTGTACAGGGTTGTAACATTAGTTAACATTAGCCATCACAAGCTAGTAATCATATCAGATCAATGTTGTAGCAGTTGAATTTGAAATAAGTCATTTAAAAAAAGTACTTAAGTACAGTACTTGAGTTAATGTACTTACTGACTTTACACCACTGGTGACAATGGCACAAAGAATCTGAAATGGTCTTAATATAAACAAACTACAACGTTTAAATGCTCCTACATGTATTTGTCAATAATTAAAATAAGGAATGATTTAATATTCTCTAATAATATAATACATAAAAAACAGCCATGTTGCATAATGGGTACTTTTACTTTTGATACTTTAAGTACATTTAGCTGACAAGACTCCTATACTTCCATACTTAAGTAATATCTTGAATTCAGGACTTTTTCTTCTAATGAAGTATTTTCAGACCAATGTATTTTTACTTTACTTAAGTAAAGGATCTAAGTACTTCGTCCACCACTGAGTGTCACAATGTGATCATCTATTGTAGTTTATAGTATATACTTATTAGCTTATGATGGACGCTATAGTAGGTGATGTGTGGTTACAGAGTGCATCCTGTCGGCAGCTCCTATGCTAGCGCTAACAATACACTTAAAAGGTGAGTGCTCATCAATAGTGCATGGAAAGGTCTGGATTTTGTGTGAACACCAAGGCTTGTTTTGAATTGTCTTACTAATATAAGCCACAGTTCTGTGTGAGTACTACATAGCTCTCGTCTCATTCCTATCACGTTTTCTTTCCAGTTGACCAAGTGAAGTTCGGGCCTCGAATGAGGAAAGTCACTGAACCATATCCTGATTTGGTAAGTCTCTTTTTCTCCAGACTGTTTTTGTGACGGTGCTGTATCATAATGACATGTACCAACGGGCTCTGTTCCCCCTCAGCATGGCTCTTATGATGACGACTGGAGTCTCTCTGGAGATGAAGACAACTCGCCGTAAGTCTTCTTCTTTTTCACGCTTCTATGTTCATTCAGTAATTATTCTGATGACAACAATGGAACTCCTTTCTCAACAAAATACAGTGATACTGTTTTTCACCACTGTCCAATAGTGCCTCCGAATCCAAAGTCTTCTTCCTGGCTTGAGAAATGTTTTAATTTCTACATGAAAAGTCAAATGTATGTGTTGAAGGGAAACTCCCCTGATTTTCAGGAAAATAAATCTGAAGGTGTTGAGTTAGAAAGAGTTAAGCTTACCAGATCTCTGTGGCTCTTCCTCTCTGCTGCAGGCTAGAGCAGAGTTGTCAAACTCATTTTAGTTCAGGGTTCACACACAGCCCGATTTGATCTCAAGTGGGACAGACCAGTAAAACCATTGCATAATAACCTATAAATAACCCTGCCACAATACTTCCTTTCTTTAAGTGTAAAGAACTAGTACTTTCTGAACAAGTTCACAATTATTATTTACAAAACATCTGAGAAAAAAATCGGAGAATGTCTCTCTTATCGAACAAACAATGAATTAATCATAGCTCTTCTCAAATGTCCTCGCAAGTTCTTATTTCGTTTTTTCAAACAGTGTGAGCCCCATTAAACAAATTCGAATTGCAGTGCATGTGTTGAAAAATATGGATTGATGTATTTTTTGCAATTTTCTAACTTTGCAAAGTCATCCAGTATTGGACCATGTTGTGGGTTAGATCCTCGGGACATGTGTTCGACTTCCCTGGGCTGAACGCTCCTAGCTACGTTAGCTAGTACTAGTATAACACACCTTCATCTCATTCAAACTGCTGATGGGGAAGTTGCATTGTGGACAAGGTAGGATCCATGTTTTAATAAACAAGAAGAATCAATAGAATAATAATATCTATAGTTCTGCTCTATCATATTCCGACAATGTCAAAGAAGTACAATAAGTCAGCAAAGTACTGTTTTAAGAGCACTGGATATTGTGTTGTAGTATGGAGCCTTATTCATTTCAATTTCGATAGCTTACTTTGTTGCACTTGCCAAAAACATAACATTTGATCTGTAAAGTCATTAGCTAAACATTTTCTAAAATCTCTATTAAATCCTGAAACAAATAATTATACGGAATGTTGGAAAAAATGTTTGTAATATGGTCTGCAATTCTGCATAAAAAATACAAATAACCTTAAGGGATTTGGTGGCATTATTGGACACTAGAACACAATCAGAGAGAATCTGATTGACACATCTGGATATTAAAGAGACTGATTTAATGGGCTGATTGTTATGTAACATGTATTGGTATTGAAAGCAGTGGTAATAGTAACAAACATATTAGTAGCAGGATTCATTTCATTTGCAATATTACTGTTGGTGTGACTATTTTAGTATGAAAAGGATCGTTCTGGTTTATTATACCTTGGGTCTTATTTGTGTAGCTGTCAACATCATTTTCTATCAGTTAAATCAACATGTTACTTCTCAAATAATCACTGATGACCAGATTTTTGTAATGCCTTGATTACATTTTGTTTTGTAGAAACCAAAGGGATTTATGCCACTTCTTGTTGTTTTTATGACATTTTAACCATGCATGTTGTGTTGTTGAAGGTAAATGATCACAGCTGCCATATTTAATTAATACAATACAATAAAATGTAGGTAATACACCTTGTTAAAAACGTTGTTTCAGAGCCTGGCCGTTTTGACATACTTGCATACATTTTGGGGGAACATTTACAAAACCGATTTAACCACACAATACTACATTTAGAATACATTGGAATTCTAATATCCTGGCTACATCCTGGGTTTTCTGATATTATTGATGGCCACAATTCTGACATGATTTGTAATAAACCAGAACATTTAGAAAATATTGTCAGCAGTTTTAGCCGAAATATAGGCAGTATTTTTGGGCTCCAGAGAGCGCGGGCAGTGGGCCTCTGGTTCCTTCCCCCCCATTGTTAGGGCCCTTCAGGCGTATAAACACCAGGTCTTCCTGTTGCAGGAGCCTGCTGGAATGTGTGGAGCAAGCTCTGCAGCTGAGGTAGGCCACGCCCATCAACTCCAGCCTCTAACGCCCCCCCATCCCACATCAATTCACCTCAAATAAACCTGTGATTATAATTCAATGTGAATATGAGCTAATGCCAAACCTCTTCAGCATCATCAGTGGGTTTGTGTTCACTCTCCGCTAACCCCCTCCACAAAGTCCTGCTGTAATTCTCCATGATGTGGATATGATTCAGCATAAACCCATTGTTCTCTGCTTTTTGGGCTTTTTGTCTTTTTTTGTTTTGGTGTTTTCTTTAAGATTTGTGTTGCTGCTACTCCCCTCCCCTCAGCATCTTCAGCATATGCCTTTGCTGTCCGGCTTGTTGCCGTTATGCTCCTTTTCCATGTCATTAAGAGACTTGATGAGGTTACTGGAAGCTGATCAGAACATTGTTGCTCCCTTTTCTTTCAGGAGTTTAACCATCAGGAGGGCTCCCTCTGCTGATGTGAGTGTTAACTCTACACTGTGTTCCAATTCCATACTATGCACTGATTCTATCCAAGGTTTGAGTATGTACACATCTAAAAAATATGTATTATTCCTAAAAACATCAGTAGAAAAACTTTAAAATAAAATATTTATCATTTTATAGATTTACTTCATATAAACATTCTACAATGTTAGGCTACATAACAGAAGAAAGTATAGTAAACTGAAATGTGAAATAACAACTGTAAGTGTTTTTGGTGGCCTTTTAATCAGATCATAAAAATAACATCAACAAGTGGTCCTAGCTTTCTTGTCGCCTCTAACTTCAAAACTCTCTTTCAAATGCTAATATAATAAACTGCCTCAAACATTTCACTCAAAGACTCGACACAAAAACCACCTGGGCTGCCTGCCATTATGTTTATGTCTTATATGAGAAAACGAATGACTTGCAATAAACGTCCCTGGTGGAAATCAAATTGACAATATGTGCGGGTCTGTGCCCTAACTAGGGCTGCACGATTTTGGGAAAATATCTAATTGCAATTTTTCTGACAGATATTGCGATTCGATTTGCAATATTTGCTTTTAAGCGACCCAATGGAAGTTTATTGTAAAATGCGGCCATATCTCCGGTTAGGAAGGTCGCATCAACATGCTCCCGTCTCTAGCACCCCCGCAGCCCGAGCTACGAGTGAAAGAACTAAAGTTACATGAAACTTCTGTTGGGTTGCTTTAAAGTCAAGTCTCAGTTTAAGACTCACCCTGTAAGAGATGTAAAACATGTGATGGAGCATTACTAACCTGACTCAGATGGTTCACCAAACCATCTAGGAAAGCTCCATTGGAAGCCATTTGGAAAGGGCAGGCACTTTAAAAAATACTTGGCAGGTGATTGGATCAATCTGTCTATCACCTTCTATTATGGGCCACTTCTGATTGGTTAACAATGGCTGCTACATGTGGAGCACAGCACTTCTGATTGGTGTGGATGACTGACACACGAGAAAAAAACAAAAACAACAAAAATGTTTAAAAAAAAAAATTGCAGGCTTTGCGATTTGATAATCGCATCATTTAAAATCGCGATTTCGATTTAAAATCGATTAATCGTTCAGCCCTAGCCCTAACCATCAGACTATCAGAGCACCATTACTAACATCATTCTGTCACTCGAAGGCACTGAATCTATCCATTTAAATGTTAAACTTCACATACAGTTAGTTAGTACTATTATGACCTTACACTACTATAGATTATACACACTAGTAAATACAGTATATACTATAACAGGCATCCTCAAAGTCCGGACTCCGGTCCGGATCCGGACCGAACCACAACTGTCTCTGGACTCTGAGCAAATTATACTTTTCATATGCGAGACATCGCCACAACGCAACGAGTCAAAATGTTCCGCTGTGTCCAACAACAAACAGCGCTCTGCATGTCCGACTGTTCCACTGTCTGTGTGTGTCTGTCAACACATTGGTCCAATCCCATTCAGCATCCCGTCAGAGTTGTTTTCCCCCACCAACAGTCTGCGAATCAGAGGCACAGTAGGGCGGGTCTTCGCGGAATGCGGGTGGGAAAAATGCGTGTCTTTAAAAAAAAAAAGTCAGAGAGTTAACAGCTCATCTAGTTGCATCTGTACTGTAGAGCTCTAGTAGCCTAGTTTCACCTACTGGGGTGGCATGGGGGGGCAACTGCTACCCTCAAAATAGGCCTTGCCACCCCAGCTGCCACCCCAGTTGGCAGCTTTGTTTTGAAAGAAAAGTTGTGGCTCATCGGAGAGAAAGTCTCTAATGTCCGAGTACAAGTGAATGCAGCACAAGACGCACGCCTTGTAACCCCTCCCCCGGCCCTGGCGCGAGCTTGGAAATATGATAGGCGGCGATTTCATTTGAACAGTACGGCGCAAAACGAGAAGCATTCGGACCCAAGTACTGAAGGAATGAGGTATTTGCGGTCTGCAATGACAGAGAAGAGCCTGTCAGGTTGGCTGTACTCAGCATTGAATCAAAACGCACTAAAGCTGTTGATCTTAATCAGTGTGTGAGGCGTTTTGCTGAACAAGATGGTAATCGCCGCATTCAGCTGTAAAAGACATGTCAACTTGATGCTCTGCTCACGGATGAGCATACAAAACTGTTAAGATGATGACCTTACGTGTGTAAATATATGTTTTTCTTTGTGGGGGTCTGCCCCCAAAAAACAGTTTCAAGTCCTGAGAAAGTCAAATAAGACGGTGTGTAAAACTACACTGCCCAGCCAAAAGAAAGTAACTACTTTGATTGAACTAGGCCAGTAGGTAAGGGCTTTCCACTGGATCATAACTGAAGTATAAAATAATGCATGACTGAAGTGATGGAGACCATGTTTGAAGGCAAACTAAAAGAGGAAATAACAGGTCAAGCAAATCCCCCTCTCAGATTCCACAGCAACCAGAAGAACATAAATACTGGCAGGTGATTTGATGAATCAGCTTTGTGATGGAATACAAAAAGCACAGTGCGTTTCCTTAGCTGTGGATGAGTCCACTGACACCACTGACAATGCTCAGTTGCTGGTGTTTGTGAGTTTTTATGATGAGGCAAAGGGGGGGTTTGTTGAAGATGTGTTGGGCCTGATGAACCTCAGTGGACACACAAGGGGGCAAGACATTTATAAAGCAATAATGGGAATGCTGAATGAAAGAAGGTGCGGCTGCCTTTATTCATAACTGCAGCTCTTACACTGCGACCCTGAGGGATCGAGCACAGACACAATAACAAGGAAAACTGCTGCATACAGATTATTTTTGTTTTTGCAACCTCGTGTTAAGAATCTTGTTGTAATTGTTTAAAAGTTTGAATGACCGTAATAAACGGACCTTTGTCTTGTTGAAAAAAAAATGTTGGACCTTTAAGATTTGTATTTGAGTATCCCTGTACTATAATATTGATAAAGTCCTGCCTGTCAGAAATCATTATAATTTACATAATGTTGTAGAAAATAAACACATTATCACACACAATAGTAGATTAATTTAAATTCGAAATATTGGTTAAAACAGCAATTTCTTAGTAATTACAATCAACAAAAAATGCTGATTTGAGATGAAGTTATATACGGTATTTTAATAATTGATGCGTGATATGATAATTGATTAAAATGTAAATCCATCAGCTGCAGTGTCATTAGCATATCCACAGTTTGTGAAGAATCATTGATAAAAAGAACCCAAAATAAATCCTTGTGGCACATCCTTTTTACATCAATGGAGAAGAAAACAAGGAAGCAGACGTTTGAGACCTGACTGAGCAACATTAGCATGATATTATGAATGAGAATACTCATTTCTAATATTTCAAATCATTTCCTAAGACATTTCCTGGAAAGATTTGTAATCTATTACTTACTAAAATGATTTAAATCACAGAGTTGGTGAATTTAAATTGATTATTTACTTTTAACATATATTCATAAGTTTACTTGAAAACCTACAAAGTTGTGTACAGTGCACAATAAGTCACCTGAACATGCAACATTGCAACAAAAAGCATTGAATTTATACACCTGGAAACTAACTTCCAAGTCTGTATCTGCTTTTTCTGCACTCATGTCCGAGTCTCAAGTCTTTAAGCACACATTCTCAAAATCAAGTCCTTGGGGATTAAGGACCCAAGTGACTCTGCAAGTGCTATTTTTTCTGACCCAAGTCTGACTCGAAGTCGAAGTCTGCAGATTTGATTTGTCTTATCCGAACAAGTCTCTAGTCCTTCAGGGTAGATATGTAGATATTTAAGGGTTAAATCGACTCAGGCGTATAGAGAGTCTTGTCTGGTGTAAAACAAGTCTCACAGCAGTCAAATCCAAGTAAAGTTCCCAGTGTTCAGGAGTCAAGTCTTGCAACTGTACATGTCCAAGTCATTCTCCAAGTCCCTTACCATGGCTACTCCCAGTGAAGTTCCATATCCTCATTTATTTACACCTGTAAGTGGATTTAGTTATTTCCAAATCCACTTACAATAAGTGCATTCAATCATAAAGACACAAACTCTTAAAAATGACAGTCCTACTGACGTTATGACGATGCCCTCACTACAGACTTATCAACATTATAACACAAGGTGAACACTTTGTAGTGTCAGTGTACAGTATGCAGTTGTCCCACAAGGTGAGACAAGCAGACAGACCCACCATGACCCCCCACTCCAGAGTGTTTCATGTGTGCTGCTATGTTTCAGGGGGGCAGGAGGAGTGGTCTGTTCGGCCCCTCCACAGCCTCGCTGCCGGCCTTCAGCTCTCTGAGTCCCAGAGCAGAGGAGAGCGACCTGACGCTGAGACCCAGCTGCACCCTGGGACCTGAGGCTGCCATCGCTGCTGACGCCCCCTCTCCCACAGGTACCTCACTGTCACTCCATCAGTACTCAGTCAGCTTTACTCATTTCTAGAGCTCCTTACGCCCAAAAAGCCCAAAGCCCAAAGCGCGTTGCATGAATTGCATTGAAATAATCAACCAACGACACAGAACAAATTAAACATGACTCTAATTAAATATACTATATTAACAGGTTCCACATTACTGTATTAGTTGAAAGCAATAATATTAAGTTGAACCTCATTTTTTTTTATTCAAACTTAATATTATTCATCTATGTAGTAAAGGTTTAGGAACATGTACTTGAAGTATTAGGAGAAGGAGAACTACTCATTGCAGAAAAAAGACTTAGCAAAATTGCTACAAATTCATTTTCTGATAACCAACTCATGGTTTTAGTTACTTAAACATAATGTTGGATGGTTTGATCTATACCAAATAATATATATATATATATATATATATAATACAAATATTTTCTTAAGTATTGTGTGTCAAAATCTGAATGTATTAAGTAACTAGTAAATACATTTGTAATAAATGTAATGGGGTAAAATGTGCTTTCAAGTTGTAGTTGAGTAAGTATAAACTAGTACAAAATGAAAATAGTTGGGAAAACTAAAGTACCTCAAGGTTCAAGGTTCTTTATTGTCAAACTAACATAGTTACAGAGTAATTATCTCGTTGAAAATCTTAGGACATAGGCTTCTCCAACAATGCAACACAATAATACAGATAAGCAGACAATATTAAAACAATATTAAAGTATATTATATTAAAAGTAATACAAAAAACAAAAATAGTTTAAAAACAAAAAAAAGTGGAATAGTGCAATACGAGTCTATATACAAGTTATTGGAATGATATATTAGATAATAGATACATAATTACTAAGTAGCAGATGAATGTTGTGAAATTGCAGTTCAGGTGTTTAACAGTCTTATTGCCTGTGGGATGAAGCTGTCCCTGAGTCTGGTGGTTTTAGTCCGGATGCTGCGCACCGCCTGCCAGATGGCAGCAGACTGAACAGTTTGAGGCTGGGGTGATGGGGGTCTTTTATAATCCTGAGGGCTTTCTTCCTGAGCCGCTGGGAGTAAAGGTCCTCCATGGATGGCAGCTCCGTCCTGGTGATGTGCTGTGCAGTTTTCACCACCCTCAAATGTGTAATAGAGTACAGTACTTGAGTTAATGTGCTTAGGTACTTTGCACCACTGGTAAAATCACTTTAAACTCACTAAAGAAATATAGACCTTTCAGTAACTAAGAAAAACAAGGTTGTTTTGCAAAGTCTGAGATCTTAACTGCGACTGAGACCCTTCCCAGGGCGGGTCAAAGCTCCTGACATCACTTCCTGTTCCTCTCCTGTGTTCCCCAGTGTTGGCCAGGTGCTCGGCCACGCAGGACATCAGGCAGCGCTGCAGTGACCCGTGTCTGCCTGGGGGGGGCGCTCCGACTGAAGGGGAGAATCGGAAAGTCTCCACTGATTCCTCCTCGAGAAAAGAGACGCAGCTGTCCCCCGAGTGGAGCACGCTGCGGAAAAGAACTGAGGACGCTGTGAGTGGACTCCATATCTGTAGGACCACCTCAATAAGCTGTGTGATCTGCTAACATAATAACTCCCTCATGTGTGTCTAATGGTGACAAATCACGCAACCAAACAAGATCTTGATTTTTTTAATGCATCTGATTTACAGTTTTTATCATCCCCTATGTTTTGTGTGTTTGTAACCTTTGACCTTTCTAGAGGGCTGATTGTCATGGACTTCCTCCTACCCCTCAAGTCCATGTAAGTGTGAAATCTAACAGCATGTGACCAAAAATAAAACCAATGGATTAACATGATCAGCTTCCTCGCATGGCATGAACGAGCTGCACTAGGAACACATTTTGTTTAAAGACCTTTTTATCGCTGCACTGTTTTGTCACATATGTTTGGATGTCTTTGTTTCCACTAAATGCAGGTATTCTGTATATTTGGAAACTTCATCGTCCAGATGCTGCGTGGTATATTTGGAGTAGTATATCCTAGTGCAACTTTTAATAAGATAAGATAGACCTTTATGCATCACACATTCAAGAGTTTAAAGCAGTAACAGAGTCAGAGTGAAAAACAGGACAGTACAGATTCACACGAGGATACTAAAATAAAAAATGATATGTAACATATATAATACATTATATAGAGGGTTGGGAGGGTTTCTTTTAAAATGTATTCCCTTACAATTGGTAGTTACATGTAATCACTAACCTAGTCTGAGTACCTCATTATAAAAGTAATGTAACCTGATTTCTTTCTATTACATTTGGATTACCTCAATATCAAATGCAATACCAAAAAGATGTTTTTTGCTGAAGTGTATTATGTAAGACAACAGAACAATGTAACCTTAGAAAAGAAGAAACCGAGATATTTAGGATCAGAAATGTGTCATGTGTTATTACAGATTTTTGGTTTGACAAATCCACCTTGTACATTTAAAATAAAGAAGCCTGAAAGTAGTCTCAATGAAAGCAACATACACTGTAATCCTGCTATTAATCCCCATTTTTTTCTAAAAATGTAACAGTAATCTGATTACATATTTCTTTATGTAACTAAGGGAATACAGTTACCCTTTTTTCATATCCTGATTACGTAATCCTATTACATTACATAGCATTTAGCTGACACGTTAATCCAGGGGTGTCAAACTCAAATACAGAGTGGGCCAAAATAAAAAAATGGGTACAAGTCGAGGGCCGGACTGGTTCAATGTTTATTGCAAAACGTATTGAAATGAATTTATTGCACATATAAAATCCTGGAACTAACAAAGCTTCAATTATTGCCTATAAAAACAACATTAAACATTAAATAATCGGTTGCATTCATTTCTTATGGCTCTATCTGCAGCTTTTCCAGAGTCATTTCTTATGATTAGGTTTTTCCACAGGCCAACAACAGCTTCAACATTTCCCTCAAAGAACAAACCAAACATCCCCTGTTGTCTCAAGTGCAGAAGGAAACATCCATGTAAACTCAGTGTGCTGCTTTGTGATGCTAGTTCAAGACAGATACTTGGCATCTCGTCTTGGGTGCAAGCTCATCAATGTGTGGGCTCAGGCTCGGAGCTGAGGAAACCCTCAGGATGGAGTGAAGGTGTGCGTGCAATATACCGGTGGCCAGATCTAATAGTAATTAGAAATTATCCTGTGGGCCGAAATTAAATCCACCAAGGGCCTGATTTGGCCCCCGGGCCTTGAGTTCGACACATGTGCCTTAATCCAAAGATTTATAAAAAGTGCAATAAACCATCAAGATTCAAACTAAAGACAACAAGATGAGTGCCAACATATTTACTTCGAACAAGCCAGACCATTGTAAGTGCTGCTGCATGAGTAAAACTCTTAAGTGCGTTTTATTTTATTTTATTATTCACCATGGAATAAGCGAAACAGTTGATCATGTAATCCATTACTCCCCAAGCCTGGTGATATAATACTTGTTATAATCATGCATGCTTTTTTGGTGAGAATGGATTTCGTAAATGGAGGTGTCAGCATTCACATGTCGGACCCTCAGTGATCAGCTGCTCTCTGGTTCTGTAGATGGGAGCCTGCTTCTCCAAAGTCTTCAACGGCTGTCCTCTTAAAATCCACTGTGCTGTCACATGGATTTTACCAAAGACAAGAGGTGAGACAGTCATGTCCTGTGTCTCCAACGGATGTACTTCCAAACACAATCAAGCAACTGTAAAAGTAACACCAAGATCAATGAAATGATGGAAATAATTCCCCCTTTAAACACTTTTCCTTCTTAGATCAGTACCTCATTCTTGGGGCAGAGGAAGGCATCTATACACTGAACCTGAATGAACTTCATGAAGATACACTAGAGAAGGTAAGGAAAGAACACAAAGGCCTCAGCTAGGGACTTTAGAAGAGTTGAATCTTGTCAATCTACTCAATTGCCCTTGCTAGCTGCCTTATAGAGGAAGATAGAGGAACAGATGACATCTCAGATGTGCCTAACCTGCGAATATCATAACATATCTGGTGTGGAATTAATCTGCAGATGCCCCTGCTGACAATGAGACCTAACCTTTCTATGGATGTCAGTTTTTGAATCATGAAAACCATCAATTGTTACAACAGTTATTGGCCGAAAGATAATTGAAAAAAAGTGATTTACCGCAAATACAAGAGTTCTTGAGCATACATTTATAAATGTCCCCAAATATCATTTTTTTGGTTGTTGGTGTGCTGTGTAGCGTGGCTCAAAAAAAAAGTTTCAAAAACATGTAAAGCGCTTTGAGGGGTCTTAAAGACTGGATAAAGTGCAATATAAGTACAGTCCATTTACCCTACTTTATTGAGAAGTGTTTTAAAGAAAATATATTGCTATTAGATTTTTCCCCTATTGCCTTGCCCTACTTTTGAGACAACAAGCCACCCAGACTGGAGATATGACCAGGAATGATATTTCTCAGGAAAGGTCCGATCTCTGTTTTCCCCCCCACAGATGCTGCCTCAGCGCTGCACCTGGCTGTACGTGATGAACAACGTGCTGATGTCTGTCTCAGGTAACTCCTCTCTCTGTGCTCAGAGGACAGTAAGACATGTTGTCCCCGCTGTAAGAAAGTCTGTCTCCTGCAGGGAAGTCCTCCCAGCTGTTCTCCCACAGCCTGCCGGCCCTGTTCGAGCAGAGAGGAGCTCTGCAGAAGAAGACCAGCAGCCTTTCCCTGAACACCAGCCGCTTCACAGAGAGGATCAGCTCCAGGTATACCAGCAGGAGGACATGGACCTGGCTGGGTTAGGGGGGTTACTTTAAAAATGTAATCTGTTACAATTTACATGGGAAAAAAGGAATCAGTAACCTAATCTGAGTATCAAAATATAAAAGTAGTGTAGCCTGATTACTTTCTGTTCCTTTTGGGTTCCCTTAATATCAAATGCATTGCAAATAAATAAAGAGAAAATAAAAAACATAAAATATTGCCATCTACTGAATGTACAGTTTGTGTCCAGGGTGGGAGGGCAGTGGTGTGGGGGAACAGATTTCTGATTATCTTAAAGTAACAGAAAATCGTCAGATTACACATTTCATATTTTTTTACAGGAAATTAGTCATTGTAAAGGAATACATTTTTAAAGTAACCCTCCCAGCCCTGGATATTAGTGACACTGTGTTAAGATGTAATGATAGAGCTGTTGACACCATCACTGATTATTTGTACTATACTTTTTTAAATGCACTCTGATTTTGTTACTTAAGTAGAAGTAACAGGACTCTTGCAAACGAGATTTTTAATCTCATGACACTTTCCTGTTTGAATAAAAGTTAAATCAAATAACAAAACTACAGCGTAAAATGCTCAGTTAAAGTAAACCTCCTGAATTCAAAATTAAAATTAAAATATGAATCATTAAATATACTTACATTGCCAAACTTCGAAGTACCCGGTATGCAGTACGGCCCATCTCAGAATCATATTCAATTATTTTTATTATAGTCAGTAATGCTGGGTAGCTTTAAACATTTAATAATAAAATATATAATGGTGCTATTGAATGCAGGAATAAGAAAAAAAACATACATATAAAAAAACAAGATAAAACCGAATGCAAAATCAAACACAGCAGAATATGTTCTGTATACTGTAATAGTATTTGAATATGTAGATATTTGGAATAAACAGATACAGTGTATTAAGTTGTTCTTTTACTAAACTGTGTTTTCTCTCTGAATCTACAGAAAGTTCGCGATATCTGTGAAGATCCCCGACACTAAAGGCTGCAAGAGGTGTAGTGTAGGTAAGTGTTGCACGCTTCAGATGCTCTCTGTGATTATTCAGTGACACCAACAGACCCCCCCCGCCCCCTTGTCTCAGCCAGGAACCCGTACACTGACAGCACGTTCCTCTGCGGGGCGGTGCCCTCCGGCCTGGTGCTGCTGCTCTGGTACGAGCCGCTGCAGAAGTTCATGCATCTCAAGGTCTGTACTGCTTTCAGACCAAGAAAGTACTTCATGCATTCGTCTTTGTGCAATATGTAGAAAAGAACAACTAAGGCAGTGTTGGAAAAGTACTTAAGTAAAAGCAGCAATACTACATAAAAGTGCAAAAGTATCAAGATCGAATTATACTTTGATTACCAAAAGTAAAAGTACTCATTATGCTCAAGGCCCATTTCAGAATCATGAATATAAAATGACTGGATTATGATGCGAGTTTGAGGAAGCATTTAGATTTAGTGATATAAAAGTAGCAAAACCATTTTAATCTGAAAAGTCACTTAAGCTTAATAAATAAAACATTAAATAATAAATGTAGTGGAGTGAAAATACATTATTTACCTTTTTGTTTGTAAGTACAACTTTGAGTAAAAATGCAAAGTATAATTAAATGGAAATACTCAAGTAAAGCATAAGTACTTCAAAATTGTACTTACAATTTAAGTACTTAATACAGTCAAATAATTATTAATAAATGCCACCTTCCTATAGTTTCTCCAGGGATTGCCTGATATAAGGGAGGCGTGTGGTGCAGTGGGTTGTGCGTTGGTGTTGGGATCAGATGGTCACAGGTTCAAACCCAACTGCAGTCAGCATGTCGTTGTGTCCCTGAGACACTTCACCCCAAATTGCTCCTGTGCTGATTGCCCACAGTATTGAGTATGTTAGTCGCTTTGGATATAAGCGTCTAACAAGTAATGTAAGGCAAGGCAAATGTATTTATATAGCACCTTTCAACACAAGGCAATTCAAGGTGCTTTACAAAAATGAAAGACATTCAGACAAAGGCATACAAGGCATATTTAAATGACTTTTTTTTTTTTTTAAATCTTATTCTACATTCTCTGCAATTTATTGTGTTAGGGGGTTACATTGCACATTGGTCTTGAAGGATAATCTTACACTATTTTGTTCTAATTTGTTTCTTCTTGCACTATCTTATTGTTATTTTTTTTTTAAAGAATTCTAACATGTCTTATATATATGCTGATGTTGCATTGTTTAAGGAGCCTGGAACTTAAGATTTCCACTGCCATAGCTAAACTGTAGCTACTGTGCTTATTACAATAAAGCCTTTAAACCTTTCAATCTAATGTCCCACTTTAAAACCTTGAATGAATCCCATTCCTCTCTATCTTCATCTAACCTTCCTCTTCCTCTGTGTTCCGTGCAGCACATAGCGATGAAGCTGCCTGACTCCCTGCAGATATTCGAGCTGCTGGTCTTGGTGTCCGATGAGTTCCCCCAGCTGTGTGTGGGGGTGAGGGACTGTAGCAATGGGAAGAGGCCGCACAGCCAGCAGCTGCAGTTCGACATAATCGAGCTAAACAGCACGCCCACTTCAGCTCCAGGTAGGAAGGCTGTCTCTGTTCACGCTTCTATACAAGTAGGTTATCAGAGGTATCTTCTGTTTCTGATTTTGTGACTTAAGAAGTGGTTACAAAATAATAGGTGGATTAATATACTTTATTTAGGAAAATAGGGGACATAAAATTAAAACAATAGTGTAAACTCTTATTTCAAACATGATCAATCACACATAGGAACAGCAAGGTAAAACTGTAGAAATGTACTTAACAAGATATACTTGATACAGATAAACTGATTTATTTCAGATTGCTAAAATACATTTTGATGCTCACCACCGTCCACAGCTGCTTGTCAGCGGTGGAAAGTAACTAAGTACATTTACTCAAGTATTGCACTTGTGTACTTTTTAGAAATATTTGTACTTTACTTGAGTTTTTAAATGTACTGCTACTTTATACTTGTACCGCTACATTTCAGAGACAAATATCGTACTTTTTACTCCACTACATTTATTTATCACTCACAGTTACGTATAATGCAGTCAAGTACTCCTGATTTACACGGTATTTGGTATTTAGATGTGGTCCATATTGATAAACTACAATACTCAAATGTATGAAAAAAAGGATATTATGATAACCATAGTAATATAATACTGTGAAAAGACCCATTCTGCATAATGAGTACTTTTACTATTGATACTTGAAGTACATTTATCTGATAATGATTGTGTCCTCTGTACCCTTCTATACTTATATATACTGTACCAATGTGCGGAATGAGTACTTTTCACTTCTTGTAATAAAAGTATACTTTTGTACTATGGAGGGGTAACTGAGATGAACCCCCCTCAGTCTGTCCTGCTGTCCCTGTAAAGCTGAGTCTGACTCTTGTCTGTGTGTCTGCAGACAGTGGAGCACTGGGGGCCGTGCAGGTCACCCAGATGGACAGAGACACTGTCCTCATCGCGCTAGAAAGTAAGTCTTTCCCTCTCAACACGTTCAAAATCCATCATACCGATTCTTAATATTCTGTCTCTTGGTCTCGTGGTGCAGAAACTGTAAAGATAGTGAACCTGCGAGGGTTCCCGTCCAAAGAGCTGGCAGCTGAGATGCTCTTTGACTTCCCAATCGAGACTCTAGGTAAAAATAATACTGCGTAAAACAGTCAGTGACACTTCCTGTTTCTGCTGACCAATGAGTGACTTGAAATCTTCTCCCAGTCTGCCTACAGGACAGTGTGCTGGCTTTCTGGAAGCATGGCCTTAAAGGGAGGAGTTTTCATTCAAATGAGGTGACTCGCTTTAAGATGTAAGGCCTTCTGGGCCTAAGCTGTGTTTGTCACATTTGTGTCTATAAAAATGTGTTTCCATCTTTATCTGCAGGTTACACAAGAGATTACAGATGAGAGTCGAGTTTTCAGAGTTCTAGGAACCAACAGGTACTGACAATATACGAATGTGACAATACCAACATCCTTCACTGATGAAACAACAGCAGTAATACTTGGAGCAGTCAAGTTAAAGAAAATATAAACTGAGATACAATTAATCATGAAGATCAAGAAATCGTTTTTAATTCTTTAAATACGGTTTTCTTGAAGATTGATTTGTGCTTCCTAAATTAGCATTGTGATTTGTCCTCCTTTTTTTCTTAACCTTGTGCAGGGACATCATCCTTCAGAGCACACCAACAGATGAGCCCTCAGCCCTGAGCAACCTGTACATCCTCACCGGACATGAGAGCAGCTACTGAGAGGAAAGGGAGGCTATTTCTCCCAAACTGACACTGGAGAGGAGAGTTTCAAAGCTCAGTGGTGTAAATGGTGTCCAGACACAACTTGAGGGGAACATCTCTGTTTGTAATTCAGTTAGCCGTTCAGACTTCAAGTCACACATGTACAAAAGAGACCTTCTAAGTGAGTTTATAACTTTTGTGTGCAAAAGATTTTCTTGTAGGAAAACAATTCATACTACCAGCTTTAATCTCAGTGTGACTGCCGCAGGGAAACGTTCCAGTCCTGCTAATACGTGCGCTACTGTCTACTGATGTCATCATGCTCCATAGACTGTAGTAAAACATGGTCATAACATCTGTGACAGCACATCTGCAGACTTATATCAACCCATTACATTAACTAAACTGAATAACCCTTAAAGAAATATCGATTTGCATAAATGACATGAAAATGCAAGGGAAAGGAAGTTGAGACTTATTTCCATTGGTTGAACTGAAGATAAAGTGGGTTGCCTTTTTCCGGTTTATTCACCATGATTTCTCCTCCACAATCATACTTGGGAAAGGGAGACTTGTATTTTTGGAAAACTTTGAATATAACTAAGTTTATGCTTAATGATAAGTTTGTGGCTAATAGAACCAGAAGTAGCTTTAATGACGTAAATACTCCCAGGTTGTCAACATGGAAATCCTTCTCCCCTATACCATCCATCCCATTTTTCCTGAACGCAGCATATGTCATCATGCCAAAGAAGTAAATGATTGTTCTCACTTTAAACAGGGACCACTTCCATTGTTTGGTGTGTTGATTAATATGTGAGGTGTTCAAATTGTATCAGCCAGTAGCTACCTATTTCTATACAAATATGAGAGAAGCTCTCTTTAAGAATATACATGATCTGGTTAAAGCTAGCTTAAAAAAAGAAACAACATTTCAGTCATAATTGCATTGTCAGTTGAATATTTCAAACAGTGTGTGTAACCATGTACTTACCCAAGAACGATGAAGGGGCCTTTCATTGCAGCCAGTTGAGGCCACACACTGCTTTACATGTGACTCTGTCCCTTATCCTTAAGGGACTTAAACATAGGCTAAATGTACACACAAGGTGCCATAGAAACTGAATGCAATTAAAGTGTACTTCTGCTTGTTTGATTAAAATGTAAATTCCACTACATCAGAGTTGTGTGCGTAATGATATTTGTTATTTATGGAAAGGGAACTGTACAAGTAACACTCACCTTTCCCTGAGAGATACTTGAAGGACATAATATGCATATGGATATTTGTTTTTTAAAGATGTTTTTATTGTAATTGTGTATACATTTTAAGTATATAACAATACCGTTTGCTCATATTGTATGGAGGGATTGTAATATGCACAATAAACGTTTTAATACCCTTTGTCAGTTTTTTTGTTTTGTCCTTTTGGTTGCGTATGTGATTGTAATCTAATAATACATCTAAATAAATATGTGTGGAGCAAGCTCTGCAGCTGAGGTAGGCCACGTCCGTCAACAGCAGTACCCCAGTAGTATAGTGTTGTGCAATGAAAATCTTAGGTCACAGGCTCCTCCAACAATAAAACATAAATATATACATGACAAAACAATAAAAATAGTGCAAGCTCAGGCATTAAGCAGTCTTCGGCCCGTCCACACAGCGGCGTGCGTTGAAGCTTCAACGCCTCTGCCCACTCACTTTGAATGGGGTTGACGTTACGCTTCGCCGAACTGCATTGTGGGAGCGAAGCATAGCTTTGCTCCCGTTGCTCGCTGCAAAAGTTGACCAATGTTCAACTTTTGAAGCTTCGGCGGAAGCGTCAGCCAATCGAATCATATGCCAGTACAAGCTCTAGCCCAGGGGTTTTCAAAGTGTGGGTAGGTGAGCCTCCCCTCAGAGAACATAAGAACAGCCGCGCCCCCCCTCCCAATTATTATTGCTATTGTTATTATTATTATTATTATTATTATTATTATTATTATTATTATTATTATTGTTGTTGTTGCTATAATGCAGGGGTATTCAATTGCATTTCAAAGAGGTCCAGTAAGAGAAAATGTAATTAAATGCTCTGTTTTCGCTGTCTACCTTCCGCCATTTGAAATTACTCCGACTGTTTCTCTCCTCTTCGTCTCTGTGTGTGTGTTTGAATCTATTGTGCTGACTGCACCGATTTGATTGGCTGAGTAGCGTCACCTCCTTAAAACATTAAACAATAACTTTTTTAAACCTTTTTATTTTTATGTTTTAAACATATTGTATAAAACTCCCCCACTACTTGGACTATTCCTTGCACCCCTCTAGAATAAGCCCGAATGGTCTCAACCATATTGCATCAGTAACGTGCACTTGTTATTATAACAAGATCGCAAGGACGCTGGTAGCGATCGGAAAATTGAGTGTTGTTCAGTTTGTGTGTTGTGGAACATGCGTGTCCGTGCATGAAAATATACCACACACCCAATTACAATTGCATGTTCAATTCACTACTCTGGAAGTTAATACAGTTGTTAAAGTTGGAACACCCTGTGGACAGCCGTTCTTCCTTGCATGTCAGTCGTCGACACCTTCTTACAGAGGACAGGCACATCTAGCAGCAACACGACCCGTATATTTCCGCACGCCGTGTTCTCAAGACATATTTTTTTTAACATTTTCAACATGGTGGATAAATCCTTATATACTCCCGGCAACACACTGAGCGTTAACTTTGCCTCCTTATTACTCACCCCTACTTTAGTGGGAACAATGAGTCTGCGTCTTTGATGCACACAGGAATAAACGTAGATCATCCTCTGGCTGCAGCCTCTACCGGCACTTGCTTTTGATCAAAGTCAATGTGGAAAACCTGCACTCAAACAGGTAGGTGGAGGTGAAGGGAATGAGCACTTTTACAGCCTTTTTGGCGAGGTGGAGGAACTCGGTCTCCACAGACAGCCACAAGTGGGCAAGTGTAATTTTACTCATCTTTTTCTCGTTCTTTTGTGTCTCACGCTGCGCCTCCCCTGAAGCTCTCTGGCGCCCCCCAGGGGAGGCGCGCCTCACACTTTGAAAACCGCTGCTCTAGCCAATCAAACCGCTTGCTTGTGTGTCGGGCGGGAGATTCATGTTTCAGCCCCCCCCCGCCGGCAGGATCCTCTATGGAGCACCTGTAGAAGGTCAGGATGCTCTCTATGGTGCACCTGTAGAAGGTCAGGATCCTCTCTATGGTGCACCTGTAGAAGGTCAGGATCCTCTCTATGGTGCACCTGTAGAAGGTCCTCTGGCCCTCAGGTGGTGATGTAGCTCTTCCCTGCTCCACCCTCTGGCCCTGAGGTGGTGATGTAGTTCGCAGGCGTCACAGTGTGACCGTGGCGTTCGCAAAGTAACTAAAGGTGTAGAAAAGGCCCCAAAATTATAGATATTGATATACATGTATATATTGTTAAGTATTATTTTGCAATAGCATCCTTACTCCATGTTTAATGGTACATCCCGTTGTGACGTCATAGGCATGATAAGCCGAGCGTGGAGCGCTATATGTCTCTTGTTGATTACGCAGCACTGCCATGCTGGTTCATTCCCCTGAATAAATGGATGAGAGAAGAAAAATGACTGCGCATACTTTATTAGTTTAACAGGTTATGGGCCCAGGCAAAGTTGGACTCATGTTAGTTTTCCGAAAGAAGTTTAACGCAAAGTATTACACGGAACTTCTACAAACTATGTGGACCAATAAGTAAAGAAGTGGCAGAAGATATTACAAGCAAAGCGACGTACTACGTGAGAACGCAATGCTAACAAGCTAGTTTAGCAAGCTCATCGCTGTGCTAACAAGATGGCAAGCAGAACAACGTGAGTTTTCGCGCCACAGCTTTTGTTCGATGGAACCGACGATAAGTATGACTTTTGGGAAACATTATTATATGAAAGAACATTATTCTGGAAAAAGTAAACCACGGATAATAAACCTCTACACGTCGTTGACCAAGCTACACATGTCAAACAGCGAAAGTGTTACAGACTATCTTATACGGGCGGAGAACATTATCGCGGCTTTGAGGGAAACAGGTGAGACCATTGAGCGACGGACTCATAATCGCCATGATAGGAGGACTACCAGACACCTTTAAGACACTGGCTGTTCATGTAACGCAGAATGAAGATAACGTTACATTCATAGACTTTAAAAGGAGAATGCGTGTATACGAAAAGGCAGAAACATTTAGGATAAAAGAAACCACAGATAACGTGATGAAAACTAATGTTAGACAAGGCAGAGGCCCCGGCAAGATGTCTGCTAACAATAGAAAAGAAGAAGATGCTAACGTTATATGCTACAAATGTGGAATAAGAGGGCATAAGGCAAGAAAATGTTACAAAAAAGTGTGGTGTGGTTACGGCAAAAATAACACACACGAAGAATCCCTGTGCAAGAAAAAAGGGGGACAAGATGGTGTCAGAAAAGTGAAAGAGGGGGAAAACAGCAAACAAGACCAATTCTTCAAGGCAAAGCACACAAGAGAGGGAGACCTCCAGACAACGTAGAGATGAGAGGCATCATGGTGGACGCTGGCGCAACATCCCACATCGTGAACAATATTGAAAAGTTTTACAGCTTTGATGACTCATTCCTTTCAGGGACACATTCAGTGGAGTTAGCTGACGGGACCAAATGCAGCGGAATAGCACTACGCAGAGGAACAGCGATCTTGCATCTGCTAGACCAGTGTTTTTCAAAATGGGGGCCCCGACCCCCCGGGGGGGCGCCATGGGGGTCACGCAAACTTTGAGGGAAAGGGGAATTCTTTGTTTTTTAAAGATGTTATTAATAACTGCATATCTATCAATCTATGTGTCCTTTGATGCCAATCTTTTAATATTTTTTATTTATTAATATTTTATTTTTAATGACCATTGGGGCATAGAGCTGCCATCCCCACCATACGTCATCTTACATAATTCAGAGCTGATTGGCTTTAAGTACGTGTTCCGCAAACAGTGCGGTGTGTGAAGAGGAGACGAGAGACGAGTCCTAAAACCAGGAAGTAAGCTGCGCATGGGTTCCCTCCACAAAAAAGCAATGATATTTCTCCATGGGATTTTAGAAAATAGCTCAAAATAAGATCTGTGAGAAACGTACCTTTTAGATATATGCATGTTTTGTTCAGCCGGATAATATCCACATGTCTACCCTACTTTTATAATTTTCTAATCATAAATCTATCGATTAGATTTATGATAGACTTTTGAAACTACAAGAAGATAAGGAGGACTTTTACACAAAAGTAATAGAGATTTTTGTCTAGAAGGATAGGCAAATGGACTTCATCTTCAAGTCAAGGTAAGACCGCAATTTTATTGAAAATGGGATCTTACTAAGAGACAACAATTCAATATTTAAATGATAAAATTACATTTTTTGGGTATCCTTTTGTTGAACTGTCTGTTTAAAATTAATCGAAGCATCAGACAAAAAAAGCTTTTGAAAATAATATTATATTTTGATTTAGGTCAAAATATAATATTTGTAAACCTGAAGAGTCAGTGCTAGTGCCTCACCAGCCATGAAACTCACAGCAGAAGCTTATATATAGACATCTACGTTTTTTGTGCCCCACCACTTTTGTACATATAAAAACGCCACTGCGAACACAGGAGGGGGCTTGGCTGTCTTCAAATAAAGACGGCTCATTTGAATTCTCCCCAAATATATTGAGGCTGAACCTGAACTTTGAATTCTCTGCTCCCATCATAATCTTGGCGTTCTTGTTAAAATTGTGAATGCATAATTAAAAATACTATGTAACTGGTTTGCAGTTAATAAATTATCCCTTAATGTGGCCAAAACAAATTACATGTTATTCAATACAAAGTCTGAGAGTAGAAATGAATGAATTATACGGATTTGCAATACAGAGATAGAAAATGCCCCCGCATAGTCCGCCTATAGGAAGAAACGGCCCTAGCTAGACGACACTGGACGACAGCACAGTGCACAGCTACGGGATGCACTGTACATACCTTCATACCCACATGACATCTTCTCTGTGGCAAGAGCGGCAAAATGGAGGAGCGACAATCACCTTCAAGAAAGGAGAAAGCCACATTGTTACCAAGGACAGTAGCAGGTTTGACCTCCACGAGAGTGGACATTTGTATTACTTGCCAACTGTTACAGAAAATGTTGAAAAATGTAAAGGGTGTCATGATATGCAAACTTGGCATGACATTTTGGGTCATTGCAACTATGAAGATGTACAGAAATTACAAAGTGTAGTGACAGGCATGGAGATAAAAGGAACAGCAGTTAAGCCTACTCAGTTATGTGAAGTGTGTACACAGGGAAAATTCACACAGACTAGAAATAGGGGGCCAGACAGAAAGGCTGAGAAACCCTTAGAGCTAGTACATACTGATTTAACTGGTCCCATGTCAACACTGAGGAGAGAAGGCCACAGATATGCACAGTCGTTTACAGATGACTATTCAGGCGCCGTGATGGTATATTTTCTGAAGTCAAAAAGTGATACAGTGCAAGCCACAGAAAGGTTCTTGGCAGACGTAGCACCTTAGTCAAGTGTATTCGTTCAGACAACGACACTGAGTTTACAAGCCGAGACTTTCAGGCACTCTTAACTAAAAATAGGATTAGACATGAAACGTCTGCACCCTATTCACCACACCAAAATGGTACAGCAGAGAGAAGTTGGCGAACTCTCTATGATATGAGCAGATGCTTATTGATAGAGAGTGGGTTACCAGACAAGCTATGGAACTACGCTATGCAGACTGCAGCTTTTGTAAGAAACAGGTGCTACAGCAGGCGCACAAAGAAAACGCCATACGAGTTGTTCACAGGCAACGAACCAAATGTATCCAAACTGCAAACATTTGGTACAACATGTTTTGCTTACAAACAAGAAAAAGGGAAGCAAGACTCTAGATGTGAGCAAGGGGTTTTCATTGGCTATGATAAAAACAGCCCAGCTTATCTGGTGTATTACCCAGAAACAGAGAAGGTGCAAAAGCACAGGTTGGTGAAATTCACAACCAAAAGCGCAAAAGAAAAGGAAACACAAACATCTGAATCACACATAGAATGTGGTCATGAGGATGCACACTCCAGGGACATAGGCACTGATATAAATGTGGAAAATGTATCAAGTCATGGTATTCAGATGTGTGTGCCTGCGACTTTACTTGAAGAGACTGAATGTACACAGCCGAGAAAAGCCACAGAGACTGTAACCAAAAGGTATCCACAGAGGAACAAAAGGAGACCAACTCATCTACGGGATTTTGAGACTGAGGATGCAGAGGACAAAGCACACACATGCATGGAATGTTGCTACAGAGCAGTCTGTGATATCCCTCAAACCTACAATGATGCCATAGTGTCAGCAAAGTCAAGGCAGTGGAAGAATGCCATGGAAGAGGAGATGCGATCTCTTGAGGAGAACGAGACCTTCCACCTCACCCAGTTGCCACCAGGTAAAAAGGCAGTGGGGGGAAGATGGGTCTATGCACTCAAAACTGAAATTGATGGATCAGATAAATACAAGGCAAGATTTTTAGCAAAAGGCTACAGTCAAAAACCAGGAACAGACTATCAATCATTGTCAATCAATGTTTATTTATATAGCCCAATATCACAAATGTTACATTTGTCTCAGTGGACTTCACAGTTTGTACAGAATATCAGTATGACAATACGACACCCTCTGTCCTTAGACCCTCACATCGTACAAGGAAAAACTTCCAGAGAAAACCCACAGTTTAAAGGGAAAAATGGGAGAAACCTCAGGGAGAGCAACAGAGGAGGGATCCCTCTCCCAGGACGGACAGACGTGCAATAGATGCCGTGCGTAAATTGAAAAGATAATACATTTTCAACATAGGTAGTCCAAATGTTTGGAAATGCATGTGTGTATAATAGGAAGATGAATCCACGAGGATATCCATCCAGGATTCATGATCCAGGACCACCGCCACGACGCAAGATCCAGGACTCGCGATCCATGACACAGGACCGCAGGATCATCCATGACTCCGGATCCCGGCATATATAGACACCAAAAAGAAAGACATTTGGGGAAGCTGGGTTAATCGGAACATGAGAGTAAACAGGTATAGACAGAGAGAAGGAAGAAGTAAGATGTCCCCCGACAAACTAAGCCTATATCAGCAAAACTAGGGGCTGAATCTAATCAGCCCTAACTATAAGCTTTATCAAAAAGAAGGTCTTAAGCGCACTCTTAAAAATGGATAGGGTGTCTGCCGCCCGAACACAAACTGGAAGCTGATTCCACAAAAGTGGAGCTTGATAAGAAAAGGCTCTGGCTCCCATTGTACTTTTAGAGACTCTAGGAACAACCAACAACCCTGCATTCTTGGAACGCAATACCCTAGTAGGACAGTAGGGTATAATGAGTTCTTTAAGGTAAGATGGCGCCTGCCCATTAAGGGCTTTGTAGGCGAGAAGAAGAATTTTAAATTCTATCCTGTGTTCTATAGGGAGCCAGTGTAAGGCAGCCAGAACAGGAGTAATGTGGTCCCTTTTCCTAACTCTGGTTAGTACACGAGCTGCAGCATTTTGAATCAGCTGAAGCGACTTGACTGACTTCTTGGTACACCCTGATAATAAGGAGTTACAATAATCCAGCCTTGAAGTAACAAATGCATGGACTAGTTTCTCTGCATCGTTTTGAGGCAAGATATGCCTGATTTTTGCAATGTTACGTAGATGGAAGTAGGCGGTCCTTGAAATTGATTTTATGTGGGTGTTAAAGGATAAATCCTGATCAAATATAAGACCAAGATTCCTTACAGTCTCACTGGAGACCAAATTAATGCCATCCATAGTTAGTATATCTTTAGATAATTTGTTTCGTAGATTCTTCGGGCCAAGTACAATAACTTCAGTTTTGGTCGTGTTTAACATAAAAAATGTAAGTTCATCCACGTTTTTAAGTCCTTGAGGCAGTCTTGAATTTTATTTAGATGATTGATTTCATCAGGCTTGATTGATAAATATAGTTGAGTATCATCCACATAACAATGAAAGTTTACAGAATGATTCCTTATAATATTGCCTAACGGAAGCATATATAGTGTGAACAAAATAGGTCCAAGCACTGAGCCCTGGGGCACTCCATGGCTAACTTTGGTTTGCATGGAAGATTCATCGTTGACACGTACAAACTGAGAGCGTTCAGATAGATAGGACGTATGTTGTTTTATTTTCTTCTTTTTCAAAGGAGCAACAGAGTCTATTCGCAGCGCATCTGTAGCACTATCAACAACATGATCAATTTGGGGTGGTGTACATTTTGTATAAGTTTCCTCCCTTACATGCAGACATGCTATCGATTTAAGTATTGGTGGAATCTCTTCCTTAAATTTGGCTATAACACTAACAGATAGGTTTCTGCTGCAGGAGCTTTTGACTAATGCTTTGTAGTCTAGTAACAGTACTTCAAAAGTTACTAAGAAATGGTCGGATAAAGCAGGATTATGCGGTTCCACTAATAGTTGCTCAATTTCAATACCATAAGTCACAACAAGGTCGAGAGTGTGATTATAGCAGTGGGTTGGTTTATTTACACTCTGACAGAAACCAACATAATCTAATATAGAGTTAAATGCAACAGTAAGGCTATTTTTATCATCGTCAACATGAATATTAAAGTCACCTACGATAATTACTTTATCTGTTTTAAGTACCAAAGCTGATAAAAACTCAGAGAATTCTGATAAGAATTCTGAATAAGGACCTGGTGCACGGTACACTGTAACAAATAAGATTGGCTGGAAAGTTTTCCAGGTCGGATGCGTAAGACTAAAAACGAGGCTTTCAAAAGGAGGTATAATTTAATTTTTGTTTAGTATTGATAAGTAAACTTGAGTCAAAGATTGCTGCAACTCCACCTCCTTGGCCCGTGCCTCGGGCAATATGAATATTGATATGGCTGGGTGGAGTGGCCTCATTTATGCTGACATATTCTTCATGTCTCAACCAAGTTTCAGTGAGACAGCATATATCAATATTATAATCTGAAATTAAATCATTTACCAATATTGCTTTAGATGCTAGAGATCTTATGTTTAAGAGACCACATTTAATTTTCCTGTTTTGTTGCACTTTAGTAGTTGTTACATTTACTTTTATTAGGTTATTATGTATGACACCTCCATTAGGTTTTACCTTAAATTGTCCTTGGGCAGACACACAAACCGTTAATATTGGGTAGTTTATTGGGTTCGGGATTCCTGTGGATGACTGCCTAGGAGAGAGCGCAGAGAAGCGTGTAAGACCGCGACTCTGCCTCCACAAAGCCCTGAAATGTTTGCCGAAATGAGATTTGCACCTTCCAAATGTCATCATTGATCAGATTGGGGAGGGGACCAGAGAAGATTACGGTGTCCGACATTGTTTTTGCATAACTACACACCGACGCCACATTAAGTTTGGTGCATTCTGATTGGCGTAAACGAACATCATTACCACCGACGTGAATAACAATCCTACTGTATTTACGTTTATTTTTAGCCAGCAGTTTAAGATGCGCCTCAACGTCGCCCGCTCTGGCCCCCGGAATGCATGTGACTGTGGAGGCTTCGGTCTCTAAATTCACGTGTCTCATAATAGAGCTACCAATAACCAGAGTTGGCTTCTCAGCGGGTGTCTCGCTGAGTGGGGAATATCTGTTAGATACGTGAACGGGTTGGTGAGGACCTGCGGGTTTCGCGTTATGCCCCTTCTGAACAGTCACCCATTCTCCCTGCTGCTCGGGAGTTGCCGGGGGACGGCTAAGAGGAGCTACCTTTTGCCGGTCTGCACCGGCTAACATGGGCTTTACTGTAGCTGAGTTATTTTCTAAGATGCGGAGCCGGGCTTCTATGGCTATGATTCCCGCCTCCAACCTAACAACTATACTACATTTAACACATGTATCGGTACCAGTAAAGGAGGTAGGGAAGTAACCAAACACGAGACAGTTAGAGTAGGAAATAGCACCCGAGGGTGGGGAAAGAGCCATGGCTAGCTATCAAGCTAAAGTAGCTACCGTTAGCAAACCCGAAAAGAGTGTAGGCAACTGTGGAGTTACAGTCGCTAAGAGAAGGAGAGTTGTGAGTGTTTAAGCTGTAGTAACGTGTGATTACAACGTCAGGCAGCTGCCGTGATCAAGAGTTTTAAAACGATCGATTAAGTTAAGATAATAAGCTATCAGCAACAGAACAGGCACATGGGATACCCGGAGATGACAACAACAACCGGAAGTTACAACATGCTTACCGCAATAGTGGTCCGTGTAGAAACAACTGCCAACAACCAGGGACTTCTCACAGACACACACACACTCACTCACTCACAGACTCACCTGCAGTGACTACAAAGAGACATTTTCTCCCACAGCTGATATGACAAGTGTAAGAGTACTCAAGCAGAAAGCAGCACAAAAGGGAACTGTCTATTCTGCGCTACTGTAGACGTGGCAGTGCAACCTAGAGGACAAACAGATCAGAATCAGAAACGGGTTTATTGTCAGGTAGGTTCACACGTGTGAGGAATTTGACTAGGCGTCGTGGTGCATACATACAAGTAAAAAACAAAAATTTAAAAAAGTACACAGATAGCGAACACTAATTAAGTGTTAAGAAAACTAATACAAATATAGTAAGATAGCAATAAAATAAAGCAGTAATTTACATTGAAATAGAATGCAATAAATTATAGAATATAAAATATGTGCAGTAAGCAATATTTAAACATTGCATTATTTACCATCCTGTGATCTCCATTATGTAATGCATAGAGTCTGCGTTGTGGCTGAGGTAAAGTGTCAGTGTCAGGGGGGGGGGGGGGGGGGGGGCGGGCCTTGTTGAGGTGGCGAGAGGTTCTGGTCCTGATGGAGAGAGGTTTTGGTCCTGATGGAGAGAGGTTCTGGTCCTGATGGAGAGAGGTTTTGGTCCTGATGGAGCGCAGCCTTCTGCCAGAGGGGAGAGGGGTGAACAGTTTGTGTCCAGGGTGGGAGGGGTCGGCCACTATCTTCCCGCCTCAGGGTTCTGGAGGCATGCAGGTCATGGAGGGATGGCAGATTACAGCCGATCACCCTCTCTGCAGAACGGATGACACGCTGCAGCCTGCCCTTATCCTTGGCCGTGGCTGCAGCGTATGGTGATGGAGTATCCTCGGCTGTGCTTTTTTGATGAGGCAGCCGATGTTCTGCTCCTCCCGTTTGAGGTCCTGGGCGAGGATGGTGCCCAGGAAGCGGAAAGACTCCACAGCAGTTACTGGGGAGTCACACAGAGTGATGGGGGCGGGTGGGGCTGCGTTCTTCCTAAAGTCCACAACCATCTCCACTGCCTTGAGAGCGTTGAGCTCCAGGTGGTTTTCCCCACACCAGGTCACCAGATGGTCCATCTCCCACCTGTAGGCAGACTCGTCCCCACCAGAGATGAGACCGATGAGGGTGGTGTCGTCTGAACTTCAGGAGCTTGACAGACTGGTGATTGGAGGTGCAGCTGTTGGTGTAGAGGGAGAAGAACAGAGGGGAAAAAACGCAGCCTTGAGGGGAACCGATGCTGATGATCCGGGGGTCAGAGACGTGTTTCCCCAGCCTCACGTGCTGCTTCCTGCTGTGAAATTGTCCTATGTGACATTATATGACACATTATTATACATTGTAGATTGTATATTTAATGTGAGATTGTGTGTGCAGGATTGTAACTCAAAAGACAAAACAATTGTCTGATGATCTTTGTTGAACAAGGTCTGATTGTCCTGTACATGTACAATGGGGGGTATTTTTAAATACTTTACTAAACCACATTCAGTGCTTCCCCTACCATTGTCTTGGAGGGGAGCTGCGTCCCGCCAAAGTCATAATTACGAGATTAAAGTCGTAGTTTCATAAGTGACTTGAGAAGGAGACAACAGCAGCGTCCTGTAATAAAATGAGGAATGTGGAGCATCTTGTGAAGCAGTACTTAAGTTTAGGTTTCTCAAATAACTAAACACTTAATCTTTTGGCACATCAGCATCAGATTATCTTAAGTATTAGAACTTTGAATAGGTTGTGCAAGAAACTACGTCTATTATTTCGAAGAAAGAACCAAACGGACTTGGAGGGGATTGTCTCCTTCCTGCAGGAGGAAATGGCTGGTTCTGGCCGACTACAAGGCTATCGTTTGTTACATCTACGGAAAAAATCTTCAAAGGGGATTTGTTGTTTCACAAGAAACGATGAGACTTGTAATCAAGGCTTTGGATCCAGAAGGAGTCGAACAATAGCCTTGTAGTGGAATCGGAATGAGCTCCCCATTGAAATCAGGACAGCAGAAAGCTTAAACATCTTCCGGCGCAGACTGAAAACTCATCTCTTTCGACTCCACTTAGAGCGATAGAATTACTGACAAAGAATTGCTAACAAAGCACTTATATACTAATTATCTATAGCCAGTTGAGTAGCACTTGACATTTTTTAGCTCTATGAAACCTGATGTACTTATATGATTCTGTTTTCTTCAAGGTTGTATCTTGTTGGTCGAATGCACTTATTGTAAGTCGCTTTGGATAAAAGCGTCAGCTAAATGCAATGTAATGTAATGTAGTCGGCCAGAACTAGCCATTTATGATACGATACGATATACTTTATTGTCCCCGTAAGGAAATTTGTTCTGGACTCAGTCCTGCAGTTCCGCAGGTACATATACAAACATAGTGGACATTAAGAGACATACACATATCATCAGTCATACACCGTTTGAACAAACACAATACACAGACGCACATACTGACAATGGTGACCTATTGCACTACCCTCTTGGCCAACATTTAAAAAGTACATTTCATTACATTTGACTACATTTCATTTCATGTGAATGTTCAGAAGCTTAAAATGTAACAACCTATTAATGATGCTTACCCACTTAACTGGAAGAAACTCAGCTAACTGACGATATTAACCATTTTTAACTAAACGAAACACAAGTCTATAGGCCCTGACACACCAGGCCGAAATCGGCCGTTTTCGTTAGTCGGACGACGAAGCGTGCCCTCTCGCCCAAACTCAATTTGGTGTGTCCCGCACCATCGGCCGTGACGTGCCTTATTTGGCCACAGGCAGTCGGACAAAGAAATCACTCTGATTGGCTGTTCAGCTAGCGAATCAGTGCATGAGAAGCGAAACGGTTGCTTGAGAATGTCTTCCACAACCAACACTCGAATGGCTAGCTCCAGTGCCGCACAAAACATGTTTTCGATGGACAAGAGCGAAAATGGAACGCACACGCTATTTGTTGTTTGTTTATATCACGTATCTTCTTCTCTGTCTTCCGGTTGTTGCCTGTTTTTAATGACGAATACACACTACCGCCGCCTGCTGGTAAGGAGAGTTATTGCCACTCACGCATGCGCAGTTCGTACATACCCGGCTGAAGTCTTTGCGGTGTGTTCCAGTGCGACACATGGCCAAGACGCAGGAGAACACGCCGACGCAACAGTCGGCGTCGGCATCGGCGAGTTCTCTGGTGACTGCTTGGTGTGTCAGGTATTTCAGGGTCACAAGTTTTGATCATTCAAAAAAATACAATTTATTTGAAAGTCCAAGTTTTCATCCTGAACTTTGAAAAATACAATGTTGTATTCAAAACAAAAAAAGTATTTGAAATAATTGTTCAGGTTTTTTTCAGTTTCAGATTTTACGTTTTCAGATTCAAAACAATTATTTTTTCAGTTTCAAATCTTTTTTTTTCAGGTTTCAATCTTTTTTTCGCCTTCAGATCGTTTTTTACTTTCAGATCTTTTTTTTCGCTTTCAGATCTTTTTTTTTCGCTTTCAGACTTTTGACCCTGATATTGCGTCGGGGGGCGGGGCTCAGTTCAGGATAAAAACTTGAACTTTCAAATAAATTGTATTTTTTTGAATGATCAAAACTTATAACCCTGAAATAGCTCCATAGGGCGGGGCTTAGCAAAGAGTAGTTTGGCACCCTGAGTGACAGCCCTCCCTCTGTCGTGATGCCTTCATGGATGTTAGGTAGCGCAAGTAATACAACTACACACTTTCTATACACAATACTCCCGTGATTGGTGGTAGACAAAACTGATACCAGCATCAAAGTTCCGTTAAGCAAGCTATTGAGCATCGTAGTTGGCAACAATCAAGGTATAAGAGCAATAAACTGTGCTAGAATCTGAAATCACGTATCCGCAATCAAGTGTTGTCCTTCCCCACTTCCACGTAGCTCCATGAACGCAGCATAGTATTGGCTTGGTTTTTGCGATCAGAATCAGAATACCTTTATTAGTCCCACAGGGGATACATTTACATTGTTACAGCAGACAAGAGCCAAAGACAGCTTAATGTTACCTAAAGCATGCATACAAAAAGTATTAAAGATTTTAAAAAAAAATTATATATATTTTTAAAGTTACACATTTTACATAATACACACCCTGTGACAGTTCTGCAGATTTAGCAGCCAGGTATATATTGCACCGTTTTTAACGGCATATATATATATTGCACATACTTCAAATATTGCACATAGTTGGTATTTATCAACAAGAGGTGTTATAGTCTGTGTTCTTTTGTGCGGGGTCTACTAGGGGCTGTACTGGTTGTATAGTCTGACCGCTGCAGGAAGGAAGGACCTGCGGTATCTCTCCGTGAGACAGCGGGGGATGGCGTCAGGTCCACCAGAACAACCTGCTGGCTCGTTGCGGATACGTTATTTCACATTCTAACACAGTTTATTTGTACTTGATTGTTGCCAACTACGATGCTCAACAGCTCGCTTAACGGAACTTTGACGCTGGTCTCAGTTTTCTAACATCCATGAAGGCAACATGACAGAGGGAGACCTGTCACTGAGGATGCCAAACTACTCTTTGGTAAGCCCCGCCCCCCCAAGCAATATCACGGCCAAAAGTTTGAAAACGAAAAAAAAAGATCTGAAAGCGAAAAAAAAAGATCTGAAAGTGAAAAACGAACTGAAGGTGAAAAGCAATGTGAAACCTGAAAAAACAAGATTTGAAACTGAAAAAATAATTGTTTTGAATCTGAAAATGAAAAACCTGTGCTTAAAAAAATAAGGATTCAAATATCAAAATATGTATAAAAGTGAAATCTGAAAATAAATATATTATTCAAATAAATTGCTGAACTGAATCAAAATAATATTCAACCTGAAAAATTATTTCAAATACTTTTTTAAATTTTGAATACATCATTGTATTTTTCAAAGTTCAGGATAAAAACTTGAACTTTCAAATAAATTGTATTTTTTTGAATGATCAAAACTTATAACCCTGAAATAGCTCCATAGGGCGGGGCTTAGCAAAGAGTAGTTTGGCACCCTGAGTGACAGCCCTCCCTCTGTCGTGATGCCTTCATGGATGTTAGGTAGCGCAAGAAATACAACTACACACTTTCTATACACAATACTCCCGTGATTGGTGGTAAACAAAACTGATACCAGCATCAAAGTTCCGTTAAGCAAGCTGTTGAGCATCGTAGTTGGCAACAATCAAGGTATAAGAGCAATAAACTGTGCTAGAATCTGAAATCACGTATCCGCAATCAAGTGTTGTCCTTCCCCACTTCCACGTAGCTCCATGAACGCAGCATAGTATTGGCTTGGTTTTTGCGATCAGAATCAGAGTACCTTTATTAGTCCCACAGGACAACATTTACATTGTTACAGCAGACAAGAGCCAAAGACAGCTTAATGTTACCTAAAGCATGCATACAAAAAATATTAAAGATTAAAAAAAGAAATTATATATATTTTTAAAGTTACACATTTTACATAACACACACCCTGTGACAGTTCTGCGGATTTAGCAGCCAGGTATATATATTGAACAGTTTTTAACGGCATATATATATTGCACATACTGCAAATATTGCACATAGTTGGTATTTATCAACAAGAGGTGTTATAGTCTGTGTTGTTTTGTGCGGGGTCTACTAGGGGCTGTACTGGTTGTATAGTCTGACCGCTGCATGAAGGAAGGACCTGCGGTATCTCTCCGTGAGACAGCGGGGGATGGCGTCAGGTCCACCAGAGCAACCTGCTGGCTCGTTGTGGATACGTAATTTCCCATTCTAACACAGTTTATTTGTACTTGATTGTTGCCAACTACGATGCTCAACAGCTCGCTTAACGGAACTTTGACGCTGGTCTCAGTTTTCTAACATCCATGAGAGCAACATGACAGAGCGAGGCCTGTCACTCAGGATGCCAAACTACTCTTTGGTAAGCCCCGCCCCCCAAGCAATATCCGAGCCAAAAGTTTGAAAGCGAAAAAAAAGAGATCTGAGAGCGGAAAAAAAGATCTGAAAGTGAAAAACGATCTGAAGGTGAAAAGCAATGTGAAACCTGAAAAAACAAGATTTGAAACTGAAAAAATAATTGTTTTGGATCTGAAAACGAAAAACCTGTGCTGAAAAAAAATAAGGATTCAAATATCAAAATATGTATAAAAGTGAAATCTGAAAATAAATATATTATTCAAAAAAACTACTGACCTGAATCAATATTATATTCAACCTGAAAAATTATTTCAAATACTTTTTTTTATTTTGAATACATCATTGTGTTTTTCAAAGTTCAGGATAAAAACTTGAACTTCCAAATAAATTGTATTTTTTTGAATGATCAAAACTTATGACCTTGAAATAGCTCCATACAGGGCCTTAACACCAAGCAAATCAGCACTTAGCGAAAACAGCTAACGGGGCTAACGGTACTTTAGCACATAACTGGCAAAAGCGATCTTTCCTACTTCATGCTATCTGCACAAACGTATCATATGAAAGCTGAGATTTAGTCAGGGGGCCAACACTGATATTGCAACTTAAGTAATTCATGTTTAATCCCTTGACATATGGCCTAGCTATGTTAACATCTTTGAAAATGATTTTTTTGGTCATTTAATCATTGTATCATTGTAAGTGGTAAAATCTGACCTTTTTTTCACAATGCTGCCAAATTAGTGACAATTTGCTCTGTAATTTCTAACAATTTTGTAATATTATCCCTCAATATATCTCCCAACGAAGCCCTTGATGATATTTCCTGAAATGACAGCTGAGGCTGCTCTCCAAAACCTAAAGAAAACAATGGATGATGAACAGGAATCCCAAGATGACACTAAAGGAATGAGAATGGCTAGTTGTGACGATGAGATACTGAGTTGGCTGTATTGGGTGTCATTAAAGATCAAGGCAGACATCAGGGAGTCCCCAAGACATGATGTAATGGGAGGGATTGATCAGCACGCTGCAGAAGAAGTGGTGCCTGAGAGTTTGTATCTGCTGTTACGACTTCTATGCACTGATGATGACGACCAAGAAAATATGGATAGACAAACCGTGAACACAAAACTACTCAGCATTGCTCAAGACATTGTGTTCCTGGCATCTGGTGGACAAAGACCAACACCAAAGCACATTGGAATTGGAGTTGCATTACACCAAGCTACACGCTCAAAGGGCTTAGTGCAGTTACTTCATGCTGCTGGGCAGAGTATAAGCTACGAGTCAGTGCTGAGAACAGATACTGCTATAGCAAACTAGGCTGTGAAACAATACTTTGACAATGGTAGAGTATTTATTCCACACAACTTTGTCAATGCAAAGCTCCCTGGATACATCATGTATGCAAATGACAACATCAACATTAATGAAGAAACCACTGATGGGAAAGGAACCTTTCATGCCTCCCAGACTGCAGCTTTCAGACGAAGTGAACCTCAAGAACAAATCCCCAAAGTGAAGCTGATATCAGGCAGAGCAAAGTCACTCTCAATTCCACCAGGGATGTTTGAGCTCAAGGATGCTAAAATGGAATCACAGAAGCCCCCTCCAAAATTCCATGGGCCAGTTACACCAGAAATGTATGATGCAGACACGCAACTAACTAAGCAATCAAAGAACCAGGATCTTGCCTGGATTCTGTGCAGACAACAGAACTCGGAAATTGTTCCATCTTGGAGTGGATTCAACCAGCTTATGTCAAAATCAGATCACCAGAAAACAGTAGCTGGAATGATGCCTATCATAAATTCTCCAGCACATGACTATGACACAATCTGGACGGTTTTACAAAACTGCCACAAAATGACTACACAGCTGGGCCAAAGGTACACAGTCATAACCTTCGATGAGCAGTTCTACTGCAAAGCAAAGATGCTTCAGTGGCATCAACAAAAAGAGTGCGAGAATATTGTTATTCTCCTGGGTGGCTTTCATGTGCAAATGAACTTTTCAAAGGTCATTGGCCAGCATCTTGCTGATTCTGGACTGAGAGACATCCTTGAGGAAAGTGGTGTGTTTGGAAAGAACACAGCTGAAAACATCATGAAGGGAAATGGATGGAATCGTGTAGCCCGTGCACACAAGCTAACCTTTGAAGCACTTTGGAGAATATTGTGGCCAAGCTTTCTGCAATGGATGGAAGATAATGACTGCACAATCGACAACAGTTGCTTAGAGTTGGCAGATGCACTGTCTGGGCACATAGGAAGTGGAGAAATGGAAGCAGCTTCAGCATGCTATGAGGAACGTGTGCTGAAAGTTGGGGAGATTCAAGATCTCCTTGTACAGTTTGACAAGGCCAATGAAGACAAGCCAACCTTTATCTTCTGGAGACAGTACATGGACCTTGTGTCTATTCTCCTTGCGTTCACCCGGGCACTGAGATGTGGTGATTGGAACCTGTACATGTCAGCCTTCAAGAGCATGATGCCTTGGTTTGCTGCGTATGATCACACCCATTACACAAGATGGGGTGCTGTGTTCATAGCAGACATGGAATCGCTGGCACAGACAGCACCAGAGGTCTATCAGGGCTTCCTAGATGGTGATTTTGTAGCCAAGGAGACCAAACACAGCTTCAACGAGGTGCCTTTCGACCTTCGCCTTGAACACATCAATAAAACGGGAAAGGTTGCTGGAGGATTGATAGGCATCACTAGAAATGATCCAGCAAGAAACCGTTGGTTCATCACCTACAATGAACGTGCATCCTTGGCAGAGGATACCAGATCCCTGTTTGGACTGACACATGATGACGACGATGATGAGGAGACGCACAAAGACTGCCTTCAATCAAGAATCAAGAGGGATAATCACGATGTCATTCAACTTGTTGATCAGTTCCAGAGATACAACGTCTTCCAACAAGAGCATATGTATGATTTAGTGTCCCTGACAACTGGTGATGTTGCCTCAGAAGAGATACTGAATGACCTTACACATGCTGCAGAGTCTGGCAAAAAAACTATCACTGAGTTCGTGAAAAACCGACTGGGCACAACGAACACAGACTTCCACGCCAGTCTCACCAAGAGAAAACCGAAAACATTCTCAAGCCTATACAGCACAGATACCAAGCTTGAACAACTCAGATCCAAGTGTGTGAAGCCTGACAGGGATATTTTTCGCCGCATCATTGTATCCATGGAGAGTGGCAGAGAGGTCAACATGGATGAGCTTCTCCAAAAAGAACTGTGTGCAGTCCCCCTGTCACTTGCCACAACAGATTCAGTGCTCAGGCCTACAAACAAAGCTGACTTAGCCACCATACTACAAGCTGGTGCAAAGGAAACAGAGCTCAGTCCATCTGTTATGAGAACATGCACCATCATTGATGGAATGGCCTTAGTAAGAGCCATGGGAAAACCTCACAATGCATCAACATTCGGAGAATATGCAGATGTGTTCACACAGAGAGTTGCATCTAATCTACATGGGAACGTCACCAGAGTGGATATAGTGTTTGATCGGTACCAACAAAACTCCATCAAGAGTGGAACAAGAACAAAACGCAGCACTACTCAGCGAAAGGTTCGCACAATTGTGAGTAGAGATGTAAAGCTACCTGCTAACTGGAATAGCTTCATTGAAATGGATGAAAACAAAGCCAACCTTACCCATTTCCTATCAACTGAGCTTGAGAATCATGTGCAGCTTTATGATGAGGAAATTATTATCAGTGGAGGGTTTGAGGATCCTGAAAAAGTCACGTCAGCAGCTGGGATTGATGTATCTCCCCTACAAGCTACACATGAAGAAGCGGATACACGCATACTACTACATGCAGCTGATGCAACAATGAAAGGGTTTCAGAGGCTCATCATTCAGTGCCGAGACACAGATGTGTTGCTGCTACTACTTGTACTTGCAAACCAACTAAGCCAAGAAGTTTGGATGAAAGCAGGAACAGCTAAGAAACGACGCTACATCAAAATCCATCAAATCACACTACCAAATGAGATGCTCGATGGTCTGTTGGCATTTCATGCCATCACTGGATGTGATACTACGAGCCAGTTCACCGGAATTGGAAAAAGGACAGCATGGAAAGGGTTCCAGCAGTACCCGCATCTTCTCCACAACTTTGGTGAGGATGAAGTACCAAGTACCACTCCCCCATCCTTGGCAGAACTGTTTGTATGTAAGCTCTATGACCTTAAGTCAACCAGCAACTCGATACAAGAAGTTTGCTGCGCTCTCTTTCGAAAACTTAAAGCCAATGTTGATACATTACCACCAACAGAAGATGCATTGTCAATGCCCCTCAAGAGGGCCCACTACCAAACAAAGGTTTGGAAACGGTCACTAGTAACACATCCACAACTGCCCTCACCAATCAATTGTGGTTGGCAGATGATGAATGGTATGCTGGTCCCCATGCTTCTTACCAAGGAACCTGTATAATCCACATGCGTACAGCTGACAGTGTGTGGATGCAAGGAAAGTGGAAGTCAGTGCAGTACCAGACAGTGTCTCTGTCGAAGAAGAGGACTGTATTGCAGTGGGGCGTGCGGATGTGCTCGTGAGGCGTGGTGCATGAACTCCAATGACATTCAAGAGACTAACGGTGAAGAAACCGATCTTGATCTGGATGTTGTGGTGCGGCCACCAGAAAAAAGCACATCAACAACGAGATCTTCAGTGTGTGATGCTCAGCCCTCCACATCAGCACGTGTACTGAGGGCGCAGGGGCGTACAGATCACCGTCTGTAACCAGCAAACATTGAGTCTGAAGTGCCTTCTAGATCCTAACGATATGTACCTGAGATTCTAGACTTACCAAGTTTACTACCTTGCTGTGCATCCAGTTGTTGTGCCATTCTGACCTTGTGTCTCTTTCCTTCTCAGTTTCTCCTGTTCCCCATTGGCCTGTCCTCATCCTCGTAGACACCAGGATTCTAGTGCCCCACACTGCCTTGACTATACCTCGTCTATAAATTTCCCTCCCTCTTCCAAATAAAAACGCCTGTTGGCTTGAACATGCCTAACCCCTGAGTTGCTCTGGTTCCTTCCGACCCTAACACTGGATTCATTTTATTGTTTTAGTTTTTATTTAATGTTTTATGTAATATTTTGTATACATACAATGGTTCCATTACTGGGAAGATGATCCTCAGTAATCCACAAAAATATGTTGTCTTATCATGGTATCCAAGTGTATTGTCAAAATACAACATTAAAAAGTCAAAAAGCATTAGCACGAAAGGTCACCTCGAGAATCATATAGATTTCCGCTTGGACATTACATTATTCAAACCTGTGTAGTATTGCACTGTATGAAATTACTTTGCTCTAACTTGGCAAAAGTACCTAGCATACATTGGAATCATGATTCCTAAATTATTTGGGCTACTATCTCATGTTTCCAAGCTGATATTCACTCTAAAAACATGTTTTCTTTTAGGCGGAAATTGAATTTTTGACTTTTTTTCAATGGTCTAGCTCAGGAGTCTGCAACCTTTTTGACCAAAAGAGCCATTTTCCTCCTTTTTCCAAAACACTGTTTTGTCTGGAGCCTCAAAACATATTTCATAGCTTGATAGCTAATAAAGTTGTATTTATTGTTATATCAGACAAAAACTACATTTTTTTTGAATGTATTAGGCTATTTATTACATTATATAAAACTGTTAACCTCTAATAAGAAACAAAGAACTCCTATAAGGAGAATAAAAAAATAATACACAGGCCTACTTTAAAATAAATTAAACACAGCACTTGGGGAGTCCTCTGCACATTTGAAGGAAAAATATTATTAAAATGGGCCCACTTTGAAATAAATAAAACATATACCCTGAAAAGAGTTAAAGGTAGGGTAGGTAAGAATGGAGAAACCAGCTCTTCCTGTGTGTCAAAGAATAGATTTCAAAATACTGCTGCTGGTTTATAAAGCACTGAATGGTTTAGGCCCAAAATACATTTCTGACCTCCTGCTAAATGATGAACCATCCAGATCTCTCAGGTCTTCAGGGACTGGTCAGCTTTCTGTCCCCAGAGTCAGAACTAAACATGGAGAAGCAGCGTTCACTTATTATGCTCCAAATATCTGAAACAAACTCCCAGAAACTTGCAGGTCCCCTGCAACTCTCACTACTTTTAAATCCAGGCTGAAGACTTTTCTTTTTGTCGCTGCTTTTAATTGAACTATTCATATCTTAGACTGCACTGTAACTTTTATCCATGTATTTTTTCTTTTAATGTTTATTTGATTAGCTTTTCTTTTTAATGACTGATTTTAAATGCCATTTTCTTAATGTTTTTCATTTTTTGTAAAGCACTTTGAATTGCCTTGTGTTGAAAAGTGCTATATAAATAAACTTGCCTTGCCTTGCCTAATAAAGATTTCATGTGACACATAAAATTGATTTGTTGATGGGAATGTATGTGAATAAATTAACTCTAGGTTAACGGTACTCTTGCTATCACTACTCACCGACACTATAAACCTTGTCCCTCATGCTAGCCCTGACAACACCGGTAAGCACACCTTCATCTAGGCTGCACTGTTTTACGTGTCCTGACTTGTAGTGGTTCTCTCCTATCTACACTCTTGTCATCTTTGTAAAACGATATCAGACTGGTAATTGACACAGCCATGACATCTAGTTAAATTCAGTGTGGCTAAAATGAAAAGCTTTGTTAAAATATGCAAGCGCGCGAAAGTCAAAGTCAGCTTTATTGTCAAAAATTCTACATATTATACATCCAGAAAACTCGAAATATCGTTTCCCACAGTGTGACATGTATACATAAAACATAACAAAAAGGGCCTAGATAAACGTGGTATACATGAAACAGAACAAAAAGGGCCTAGATAACCGGGGTATACAGTTTAAAATGTTAATATATTTAAAGTGTTCAAAGTGCAGTTTCAGTGCAAGTCAGCTGAAACGATCTTAAGTTGGCGTGACGTTGAAGTCTTGCGACCCTGCTGCTGCACTGGCTTGTAGTTCGTCTATAGCATAGCGTTAGCATTTTGCTTCTGGCGACTAGATTTATCATTCAAAAATTATAAAAGTAGGGTTGACATGTGTGTCAACCACAGACCTTATTTCGAGCTATTTTCCAAAATCCGATGGAGAAATTGCATTGGTTTTTGACAAAGGAACCGGAAGAAGTTTACTTCCGGGTTTTACGACGCGTCACTGCGGTTCTCTATAGCTCCAGCCCCCACCCTCCCTGTGAGCACAGTGTGCTCTGATTGGTCGGACACGTAACACGTACGTGCCGCGCGGCGCGGTCCTGTGGGTTAGATGCGCGTTCATAATGCAGAGGGAAATAACTCTCAGAATAACGTTATTAGCACATTTTTACAACTTGAGGAACGAATGTTTTTAATCAGGGCTATTCAAGTGTTCATACTGGGTAGTTTATTTAGTTTAAAAAAATTATCCAACGATTTACAGACCACTCTTTCCCCATGTAAGTCAATGGGAAAAAGTTTTTACGGGCCTGGCAACCAAACGGAAGTGTTTGGCCAGCACGAATATTTTCATCTGAGTCCGGCGCACTTCCTGGGGGCTTGGGTCTGGCTCTCCCAGCTTGCACGCGGTTTGATTGGCTAGCGCTTGTACTGTCAGATTTGCATAGGCGGGATTTGATTGGCTGACGCTTCCAGCTCAGCTTCAAAAGTTGAACATTGCTCAACTTTTGAATCCTGAAAATCCTGGGTTGCGTTCCAATAGTCCATTTAGCTTAACCTTCCTAACGGAGTGAAATGACCCGGAAGTACGTCAGTGGCAGCCATGTTAAGTGCCGTTCCAATTCTCCAAATGAAAGGAAAGGAGGTTTCAAACTTCCTTTATAACCTCCTTTAGCTTAGGAACCACTGGACCTCCCTTACCGAAAGGAGAGGAGAAAATGCTGCCCCACAATGCCTTGCAGCCGCAGCATTTGCGTCACACAACAGTCGGCCGTTTACGGAAACGATTATGACGGAGAAATTATATCATGAAAAGTTACGATTATTGATTTTAAGATATTTTCATACAATCATACGTATTGGGATCATTTGTATTAATGTGGACCGGAGGGAGAGGGTGACGAGCATAAATTTCACTTTCCTTTTTTATTTCAATTACAACTTTGTTCATTAAGAATATGTTTCTCTGTTGTCCACGTTCATAAAGCAACAACATCAGAGCACGGTGCAGAGTCTCTAGATGAGTCCCTCGTTCTTATTAAACATCCATGTTGTAGTCCGTTGTATAGAACACTGTAGTTTCCATAGTTTCACCACAGCAGCAGACGCACACAATGACGTCCGCTGGCGCATCATAAACACGCCAGATAGTTAAAGTGCATTCGGATTCTCTAAAGCAGTGGTTCTCAAAGTGGGGTCCGCGACCCCCTGGGGGTCCGTGGCACTCTGCCAGGGGGTCCGTGAAAAGTTTTCAGATTCATTCATTTAAATTATCATGATATCATTTTTTTTTCATTATTATTTTTTTTACAAAGGGCTTCATAGTTCAACAAATAATATTTTATTTTTTTTAATCTAAAATAGTTCATAGATTACGTTCTAATCTAACGAATCTATACATTTAAAAATCAAGCGCGTCACCCGTTACCATGGAAACAACAATAACTGGTACGTCAGTCAGAGAGCGCCACTGCTAGCATCATAGAGATATAACACGGCTAGCATACTACGAAGATGGACCGATTTTTAAAACGACCGGTTACGGCTACAAATGAAGTAAATGAAAAACAAAAGTAAGGAAATACGATGAGGAGTATCTCCAATATGGATTTATTGAAGTGGAAGGGAAACCGAAATGTCTGATATGCCTGCGGTGTCTTGCCAATGAGGCGATGAAGCCTGCCAAATTGAAGAGGCACCTCGAGACCAAGCATCCAGATTATGTAAAAAAAGACCGGGCTTTTTTTTAGAGGAAGGGCGAGGACTACAGCCAGCAACAACAACGGATGGTTAATGTTACGTCTGTTTCTGCTAAAGAGCAGACGACGAATTTAGGACATGTCTGCTGATATCAAATCACAACTGCTGGAAAGACTGAGAGGGTCTAAATTCGCGGTTCAATTGGATGAGTCCATTGATGTGTCCGGCTCTGCGCGGCTCATCGCACTGGCGCGAGAGGAGAGGGAGAGCCGCAGAAGTGAGACTGACTGAGATTACTTTGAGCAACATGCATGGGAATAAGTTACAATATAATACATTTGTGTATATTTCTCGCTATTCAGATGGTCTGCTGCCTGGTGCTGCTGTTGCGCAATGTGCAGTAGTGTCCTCTTTTCGCACCATGACATTATCAGTTATGAATTTGTTTTTCACTGCTTGAGAAAATGGATTTGTGGCTGAGAGCGTGTGAAAAATCTCAATTGTGTGAGAGTTGGCAGCCCTGTGAACTCGCTTGACATTATTATGTATGAAACTGCCAATCAGATTTATTTACTTATTAATCGAAGGTGCCGGAACGCTGTTCTGGGTCGTTCCCGCCCACTTTAACCCCTGTGTGTGTGTGTGTGTGTGTGTGTGTGTGTGTGTGTGTGTGTGTGTGTGTGTGTGTGTGTGTGTCTTCACTTGCAGAGAAAAGCAATCAGCTTCATGGACTGCTTTGCATCACTCCAATAGTGTCCAGAGCTGGCTGCCATTACAAGTAGTGGTTTGGGATTGTAGCAATGCAGTTGCAGTTGTTTTGCAATTTACTTGATATATGTTGCAATGCAGGCATGTGTTCAATTGTTTATAGCCTGCATTTATTTTGTTATTAGACTTTTATAAATCATTTAATTTTAACTAAGAGTGAAACACTTGGTGTGTGTGTGTGTGTGTGTGTGTGTGTGTGTGTGTGTGTGTGTGTGTGTGTGTGTGTGTTGAAATGCACTTCAAATGATCACTTTTCTCTTGATTTCCCTTTGATATTTTGTTTAGGTACAGTGTTACTTGCAGCTGATTGATTGATTGTTTTATGGGTATTCTGTGTTGAGATGGTGCAAATATTTTTAATACATATCTAATATATTTCTAATACATTGCTCTCGTGTTGTTCTTTCACATAACTAAGACTATAGAAGTGTAAAAAATAGGCTACGTCAGATTATTCCAAGGGACATACATGTCAAGTCAAGTCAATTTTTATTTATATAGCCCAAAATCACAAATCAGAATGAGGGGGTCCTTGGTGTATTCTCTATCTTGTAAGGGGTCCTTGGCTGAAAAACAATTGAGAACCTCTGCTCTAAAGTACCACAGTCTCTTCTCCTAAGTCCTTTTGAATTCTCCTATCCACTATCCCTTAACCCCGTGACGTTTCACTCAGAGGTCAAGGAATAGGAGATATAGGATTAGAATTTAGGAGCTAATTTTTGGATTATCGGAACGCAACCCTGGAAATCTTCGCTTTGCTTCCCCACAATGCAGTTCGGCGAAAAGCGAGACAAAGTGACGTCATCCCCATTCAAAGTCAATGGGCAGAGAAGCGTTGGAAGATTTTTTTAAAGCTGCTGTGTGGACGTACCGTAACTCTCCACTACAAAAGGTATTAATTACATGTAGTAAAAGAACACGATATAAAACATTCTTGAAATACTCAAGTAGAGTAGTACCTCAAAATTGTTTTTAAGTACAGTACGTCGCTACTTATTTACAGTAGGCTTACTTACTTCTTTACACACTGCATTGTATGATTGGACAACCATACTTGCCATGCGAATTGGTTGCAGCTCTGCATCCTAAACAAGAAAGCCCAATTTCAATTTGACACTCGTTTTTCAAAGATATAGAACAAGTATTGTTGTATTCTGTAGTAATAGGCTATGTAGAATATGTTCGGTTACAGTACATACTTCCACTCGGTGGGTGGCGGTAATGAAGCAGGACCATGAGCAGGACAGGGAGACATACAGACGGGAGAAGCTGAGCCGCCATTTCACTTTTCATTCATTAGGGTCGAGGCCTAAGTTACATCGTATAATTGGTGAGTTATAGAATATATGGTTGAAACGGTAAATTAACTGTTTAAGTTGGTATTGAAACCCTGACATCGTAGCGTTGTTTTATATGTGTTCTGAAAGGATATCTGCTGAATTAACAGGCATACTTTAACAAGTAAGCTGTTAGCTAGCTCAGCTAATATGTTAGCTTTCTGAATCCATACGCCTTCCTTTCGAAAACATTAGAACGCCATTACACTGATACATGAACGAGCATGGAAGACTTGCGCAATGAACATTATAACTACTGTAGTATGTTAAAACCGAGCGAGTAGTTCAGGCTGTAGCGTCATGCTAGATACTCTGCGAAGAATAATAAAGCTTAATAACTATTTTTAGCAAGCTAGCTTAGCCAGCTAGCACGACTTGTTTGCTGACGTTAGGCTTATCTATTACCTTTTTAATCAAACTACCCACAGTTGGTACATATAATAAAGTAGCATGCAAGGTTTAAAAACTCCTTCTTTAAGGCGAATACTGTATCACAAGTGTACACGCGAGCTTTCAGAGCTTGTAAACACTGTTGTGTATTTAGATTAGGCGGAAGTGTGTATGTATGTACACATTTATGGTACTTTACCCAAGTATTTTCATTTTTGCACTAGTTTATACTTCTACTCTACCACATTTCGGAAGCCAAACGCCGAACTTTTTTCTCCTACATTAATTTAACGGATTAATTTACTAGTTACTTTTCCAATTTTGACACTAAATACTTATGCAAAACCTTTAAAATGTGATTATTTGGTATAGATTAAACCATCCAATATTATATTTAAGCAACTAAGACCATGAGTGGGTCAACTGAAAATTAATTGCCAGCAATTTTGCTCAGAAGTTTTTTATTAAAAAATATTTCACAATTATAGCTTCTTAAATGTGAATATTTATTAAAAAAATATTAACATATTTTAATTTGTATATTGTAATGTGTACTTGATACTCCCTATTCTTTGAGTACATGTTCCTAATCATACTTACATACTTACTTAAGTACCATTCTCAATGCATAACTTGAAATGTAGTATTTGTTCATTACTCAAGTAAAGAATCTGAATTATTTTGCAACCACTGTGCTTGCATAGTTTGCACCAGTGCCATACAAGTGCACGGAACTCATTGATAGGATACTTTGACACACATTCTTCAATATTGTAGGTTTGTCGCCTTTTTTGGTTTATTAACGATGTAAGTTAATATTGTCCATATAATGTAACAGACCTGTCAGTCACATAATATACATCTGAACCACCAAACGGCAATCGTTTTTTTTAACAGAGTTCAACCTTATTTACCTACATGATGACTATTTAAAATAAGCCCTATGCCAAATGATTGACCTGTTAACTCAAATCATACATGTTTTAGGTACAAATTGAAAAAGACTAAACTACAGATCAAAGAAAGACAAAAAATGGTTATTGTTGTATTTAGATTTTTAGAATCCGATGGCACACTGGATAAAATTGAGCACACCATTTCGTATTTGTTTTAAGATTCAAAGGTTTATTGTCAAACATATACACAACTATGGTGAAATTATGTAATGATGAAAAACTTAAGTCGCAGGTTCCTCAACAGTGCAATTTAACATAAAACAATTAATTAAGTAACATCAGATCAATATTCAATAAATGATTGTAATGAAAAACATAAAATGAAAATATTTACTTCCATAAAGTAAGGATTTATTGCTGGTCTGTTGTATTTTAATGCATTAGTGTTTGCTAGATTTACCTAAGAAACTGGCAACCAAGTGTATTTATTAAGTACATCACTTTCCTTTTGACAGAGAGTTAGTGCTGACAACCCTGTTGACATTACATTGATTGGGGTTAAACAGAAGTAACTGACACATGTTTCTAATTCTTCCAGGATACACATAACTACCACCATGGTTAAAATGTTTATTGGCAATCTTGCCTGCAACACTACACCCGAGGAGCTCCGAGAACTCTTCGAGAAGTATGGAAAAGTCACAGAAAGTGACGTTGTCAAAAACTATGGCTTCGTACACATGTCCAACATTTCTGAAGCAGAGGAGGCCATTCGAAACCTCCACCAGCTCCAGCTGAATGGCTGGCGCATGAATGTGGAGATGAGCAAAGGGAGGCCCAAGTCCACCACCAAACTACATGTCAGCAACCTCGGCGAGGGGGTTTCCAACCCTGTTCTGCGGGCTAAGTTTGAAGAGTTTGGTACGGTGGTAGAGTGTGACATAGTGAAGGACTACGCGTTTATTCACATGGAGCGAATGGAGGACGCCATGGATGCCATCAGTAAGCTGGACAACACGGCCTACAAAGGTGAACTCTTTGGCAGGGGAGAGCTAGTTGTCTTTGCTGTCTATAAAAACAAATTTGGATTCTGATCTGTCGCTGTACCGCTCTCATGAAAAGTAAAATCCACTGGCTTTTTTTCCAACATTGACCATGTGGACTGAAAGTGATCCCTTGTAAGTTTGACGGTGTCTTTTGTGAAACCAGTGGCAGTGTTACTGGTGAATAGGCTCTGGCATAAAATCTCCTGCACCTGGCGCGGATGGTTATTTCGCTTTGCTCAGTGATTTTCGGTAAAATGCATTTAGCGTGTTTAATAGTCGGTAAGAGCCTTTTTCGTATCAGAAACCCTCGGTCTCATGCGTGTCTTCTCTCTCCTTACAAGGCAAGCTGATGAGCGTACAACTGTCCACCAGTCGGCTGCGCACGGCCCCAGGAATGGGAGAACATACCGGCTGCTATGTCTGCGGGAAACATGGTCACTGGTCGAAAGATTGTCCAGTCAGTCGGAACGGTAGCCACGGTGAAGGCTCAAGAGGTCACAGCAGCCGGGCCCCCCCACGCAGTCCCCCGAGTTATGGCAGGGGCAGCTATGAGATGCCCTCCCCTCCAGCTGAATACAGGAGTGGCTCTGCGTATAGTCGCTCTAGTTACATGGGTGGGTTGCCGCCTCCCCCTCGTAGGCTCAGCGGCTACAGCCCTGAGCTGGGGGAGCGGTACGCAAGCAGAGCGCCAAGCTCCTACGCCGAGAGGTCATCAGTGTATGACCGCGACCGCCTCTATAGCAGTGTCGACTATTATGAGAAGTACAGAGATCGGCCATACGGCTCAAGCTATTTTGAGGGTCGCCGAATGTCCTATATTCCTCCTCCCCCACCCCCTCCTTCCTCCTTCTCAAAGCTCTCCTCCAGTGTAGATGCGTATGAACGTCGGGCACTGCCCCCCTCGTCATCGGCTGCAGCATACTACGCACGAGACCGCAGCCCGATCAGACGGGTGCCGGTCTCCCCATCAGGTTACGTCTACGAGCGAACACGGCTGTCCCCGGTGTCGGCCACCAGAAGCTCCTACTCTGCCCCCAGACCCAGGGATAATTACACACCACGCTATGCGCCTTACTGAAGACTGGGTGCCAAGGTGAGCAACGTGACATTGTATGATAGTACTTCTGTTCTCTGAACAGAGGCCCACTTTACTGTACAACGTTACCAGTCAGTGGGCACTGAGATCACAATTAGCTTTGTAACTTGGTTTTTAAGATACTGATTCCGGAGTCAAATAAGGTTTAACGATAAGGATAATAAAAACTTTTTTGTTTTTAATTTTTAATTTGAACAAATACAGAAGCTAGTGCACACAACGGCTCTAAATATATTTAAGTTACTAAAGCCTTAACCTCTTTACTACACAGCAATTTTTTATTTGAGTATGGTTCATCTTTATGCCCTAGTTTGAACCCTTTGTCTAAAAACGGTATTTGCTCTCTTTCAGGTCTGTTTGTGAACTCCAGGACTCTTCCTCTGCCGTCATTTCTCGAAGCTACGTGATTCCATCAGTCGTGTGTGCTTCGAAGATAAGAATTGCGGTTATTATATTGGAAATTGTGTCGGCATCTTCCAGGCGCCTGAGATGCCAGTTGCCTGCAGATGAATCGTCCTTTCAATACCATTTACATAACCTGTTTTCAATAAGGACTGACTGCACCATTTTACATTAATGATGTATCTAACAGTAATTAGCTGACTTTTTTTTCTTACCTGTGTTTCTTCCTCACGTTAATTGAATTGTTAAATCCAGTACATGTTTGGCTCCTGTTTCTTGTTTAGAAGAAGTGTTTATGTTTCTTTAATATATCAAAATGTACCTACCTTTTTTGAATGGAATGAGGGTTAACTGATGTTTCATCAGTTGTTGTAGTACAGAATCTTGCCAATGGCAAGATATATAGACTTGATCTGAGTCATTTATATGGATGTGGATAAAGATTAATGTTTGTACCCAAATGATGATAGTTGGTGTTTGTTAAATGTGCTGTGTTACTGAGATTCACATTGAACACAATAGAGAAAAACATCCATATCCATGCAACTGACAACTCCAATTGTGACACTGAGTTAGTTTCTATGGTAAGCAGATCATCTCAAACCTTCCAGCTTCATTTTTCTTCCAGTTTTAATCCATTTCTAAAAAATATATAATTTACACATTTGATAACAGTTATGAAGTGTCTGTTGATCTGAAGTCAACATTTCATAACAAGGGACACCATAAAAAAAGTCAGCTGTCATGCAATGTGCAACTACATAACATTTTGTGTATGCTTTCTGTCTATGTAATGTTGCACACTTTGCCAACACAAAATAGTCTGTTATCTCCTTACTTTTATTCGGGATGGATGTTTTTTTGTGTCCATACTAGTATAACCAGCACTTGTGTTCTCTGGAAGGTGCCTTTGGTGTTTTTTGCAGTTTGTATTTTTCATACTAGCTGTATACGTACTAGCATAGCCTACATCTAAAATGAATATAATTTTGAATAAACCAAAACTGTTTTTGGTAACATTTCTTTTCAGTTCTTTCTTTAAATGTTGTCAGGTTTAGTATGTAGTGGAAATACCAATTTGAGAATCTAATAATCCACATACTGACTCACATGGATTCAAAAGTCCAAATATTGCTTATTAAGTAGCAACCATTGGGTATATTAATGTCGGACCAGGGTAAAAACAATGCAACATTTACATTCATGTTAGCAAGCCTGGGGTTTAGGACCCTCATAGGGTAACATATATTTATAGGTAGGCTAAAACAAATTGTTAATATAAAGAATGCTAATCTGTTATTTACATTTATGTAAACCGTGATTATGGGCTGCTCTTCTTAAACAAGGGGCTGTTCTGTCAAGTATTAGAAGATACACCGTTTTTATTTATATTTTTAAAGGGAATTATAGGGTTATCACATCACTAGTGATATGTGATTTACTTCTTGGCGTTTTTATTATTTTCACTCCAATTTAAAAAAAAAAAAAAAAAAAAGTCTGTCTCATATCAACATGATGGCGTAGCATTTGGTGCTGTAACGATAGTCTCTCCTTGCTAGCAGAGTTAGCTGCCTGATCCTGCTATGGTGTTTGCTTGCTCATGATTTGCTAACTTCAGTCAGTCGTAAAGGGTTCAATCGTCATTCATTCTCCGAGGGAAGAGACGCTCATCGCAGTTTTAAATAGGTAAGAATGTAAACATCACATTTTGAACGTTATCTAAAGGCTTATTTGTAATCAAAACTGTCCAATACACAGACTGACGCTAGCTAGGCTAAACAGTGGTATCAAATGCGTGTTTTGTAAAATGTATGGATACGCTAAGCTAGTTTACGGACTAACGTTTAACCTACCATGTGTTTAGACAAGACATTTGGTTAAAACTGCATGTTAAAAGTCTTGCTTATGATTTAAATCAAATATGATGATTTAGCTAGCGTTATACGAAATACATTTTATGCCACTATGTTTCTAACTCGGCTAGCATCATTAGCAGCTAACGAAAGAAGATGCAGGTACACGGTTTGCTGTGAATGGGAGAGAGTGATGTGTAAGTGTCCCTTTTGTGGAGTAATTCCAGAGCTGGAAAGGTAGGCCTTTCTATACAAGCAAGAGATAAGCAATGCAAATCCACACTGTGTTCTACAGACGAACATATTTACTAATAATTCTTCTTTTGAGGATATGCACTTTTTCATAAAACATTGAACTCACAGCCGGGGCCCTGAACCATGGATATATGAAGAGAACTGGATACAGTCAGAGGTGGAAGATCTTACAAGAAAATACAAGATGGAGTAAAAGTACCAGAGTGTAGTAATACTGTTACAATTGAAAGTCCTTAATTTACCAAAAGTAAAATAACTCATTATGCAGATGGCCAATTTCGAGATGTATAAAAAAATATGTTGTGATTTTAATTATGGATGCATTAATACGTTTATTATAGCTGGTAAGGGTTGAACTTTTTTGTATTTATTTATTTACTTCTGGGCAGTTTGTGAATTTAGTCCAGTGTTAAGTAAATTCTTATTTAAGTGTTGATTATGTTTTATAGCATTAATCAAAATCTGTAAAGTAACTTAAGGTATTAAATAAATGTAGTGGAGTAAAAGTACAACATTCTGAAGTATAGTGGTGTTGCAGTACAAAGTAGCGGAAAATGGAGATACTCGAGTAAAGTACCTCAAATAAAATAAATTAAGATAAAATGGACATTAATTAATCCCCGTAGGGAAATTCATGTGTCCGGGCAGCAACGGAATAAGAAGATGCACAGATGTTACACATGGAATATACACGGAATTGTACTTAAGTAAAGAACTTGAGTATGTGTACTTAGTTACTTTACACCACTGGGTACAGTGATAGAGGCGGTACACGTTTACTACTAACAGAATATTATTTTGTTTTGCAATATTATATGCCATTAACATTGGTTAAACAAAACTGACCCACAAAATATGTCTTGACGAACTAAAATAATCTGTATATATCCATTGATCATTCATTTTTGTCAAAGTTCATCTTGTGATGGGTCTAGTTAGTATGATTAATTATCATTTGAATTAGGTTAAATCAATTGGTCAATGTCAAAGTAAATATAATTGTGATACCAGTAACCTTGATATCTTATTCTCCCTTACCCTTAGTGACGTGGGAGCTCCACAATGGTGAAAATATTCATCGGGAACTTGTCACCAGACACAACATCGGAAGAACTTCGCTCTCTCTTCTCCCAATATGGCAAGATTGGAGAATGCAGTATTGTCAAGAACTACGGCTTTGTGCACATGGATGACAAAGCGGAGGCGGAAGAAGCCATCAGCAACCTCCACCATTATGAGCTAAATGGCCAGCCCATGAATGTAGAAATGAGCCGTGGCAAGTCAAGAGGATCCACTAAACTACATGTTGGCAACATTGCCTGTACCAACCAGGAGTTGAGGGCCAAGTTTGAAGAGTTTGGCTCTGTGTTAGAGTGTGACATAGTAAAAAACTATGCTTTTGTTCACATGGACCGGATGGAGGATGCCTTGGAAGTCATTAATCATTTAGACAACACAGCTTTTAAAGGTGAACTCTTGGGGTGGGATTAATGGGGATTTAACCATATATATGTAGTATCAAGAATATTTCAATATGTGAATTGATAGGTAAGTTACAAACATACCCACAGGTAAGTGAAGAGTGAAAAAGGAAGAGAAGTTGAAGAAAGTATGGTCACGCTTTTTATTTTAAAGCTGGCATTCGTAATGCTCGATTGTTCTAAAACACGTGGGCACCTACTGGAATTTATGATTGCCTTGTAGAATCACCTCTTTACTGGATGTTAATGCAAGTAATGAATAACAAAGCATATCTGTATTTTTACAAATCAAACTCAATGGCATAGGCCCATTAGGGGCCGGGTGAATACTAGAACAGATGAGCGTGCGGTCCTGTTTTCCCTTATTTGGTTTCCGCACACAGGTCACGTTTGACCGCGTTGTCATTGATTTCCGGTTGCACATGCATATGATTACATCTTTGTCACATGGACACTCTTAGCTACCCAGACATGGAAAGAATCCTTTGAGCTGTGTTTAAGCACTAGCTGATTCAAATAGCAATCTAACATTTAACCTTCCATTATAACACGATTCTTTTTTAAAGTTCCCTTTCGCCATTGCAAGGGGGTAAGAATGTGTGAAAAGTTACGGATTTCAGCTTTAATTACAATATTTTGCAAGCTTTATGACTGACTAGGATTAGGAGACTTTGTTTGCCAGGCAGGAAATGTCTAATATATATATTTTAAATAAATGCTGGCATAAGTCTTTATTGAGTCTTTTCTTTTCAAGGCAAACTGATGAGCGTGAAGCTTTCGACTAGCCGCCTGCGTACTGCGCCGGGAATGGGAGACAGATCGGGTTGTTATCGTTGCGGGCAGGAAGGCCACTGGTCCAAAGAATGCCCTCTAGACCAAAACGGATACCACAGAAACGGCTCAGAGCCAAAGTCTGATGGATACGATACTTCGAGATTTGGCGGGCGTGCTCACAATCGGGGTTATCCGGACTTCAGTGGTGATCCAGATTATGCTGGCGGCTATGCTCCTGTGCATGGTTATTCCCGGGGTTCTGGTCACAGCAGCAGCATGGCAGGGTACGGAAGGGGTTCGGGCTACGAGAGTGCAATGAGATACGGGCCGCATCCAGATTATGGCATATGCGCTGTTCCTGAACATAGCATGGCTCGGATGTATGGCAGTGAGGCGGCATACAGGAGCAACGGCTCGGTCTATGGCGCGGTACCACCCTACCCGATGCGGCGGTCGCCTTACGACGAAAGGGACCCGTACGGGGTTGTGGACTACTACGAGAGGTACAGGGTCAATTCTTATGGCGGCAGTTATTTTGAGGAACGTCGCACTGTCCCGTTGCCAGCTCCATCCACGCCTTCCACAGCGTTAATGCGGGAACGTCTGCCCCCCTCTAGCCTCGACCCATACGAGTGTCCTCCCCTCCCTCATCCACCAGCCCCAGTCTCCGCATACTACGCACGTGACCGGAGTCCGATTCGGAGAGTCCCTATCGAGGCAGGTGGATATGCATATGAACGCTCACGCCTTTCTCCGGTCCCCGTACTACCAAGAAGTTCTACCTATGACCATCTGCGGGATCCCGGTGCCGATCGGGCAAGATATGCATACTAATCCTTGTCCAATACAGCCAGGTGCGAGCTGTCTGATATTTAGTGGGTAGGATAGCCTAAGTGCCATTGGAATCACTGAAAATGTAAAGTAAACATTACTTGTCATTTGTAATATCAAAGGCAAAAATCCGCCCTCTTTGTATGTAAAGCGTTTGGGCAGTAAGATTACTATACAGTTTACAAACCATAATAGTCAACGAGTAGATTCCAATGTGGATGGTTACCTGCCCTCACATGCTATGATCTCATTCCAGGTACTTTGAAATGCAGTAAAAATAATGCTCTGTTGACACCTGTCATTGTCCTTGTTACTTGTTTTGGTATTGGTGCAGCTCAGGCTTAGCCTAAGTGCCGATACTAGGTTAATTTCACTCGTCTTGGACGTCTATTCAAGAGACTAGAAGAACTGAATTGTTGCCCCTCTAAAAGTAGCTATATGTTTTTACACTATTTAGACTCTGTTAATAGAAGCAAATGCAATGATTGCATGGTGCATGTTTTAAAGGGAACCTTTGTTTCACTAATTGAGTTTTTTTTTTTTTTCAGCAAAATCTAGTATTTTACCATATTCATTTTACTGTTTGTGCGAATTCATTGTTATTAGATAAGTGAAGCAATGCGAAAACAAAATTGAATACTGTATGCTTCCCCACTTATGTTGTTTAACCTGTGGGCTTAAATGTCACACCTGTACCAAATATAGACCTGCACAAAAAAAATGGTTAGACTTTTTTTATTTGGTTTATATCAAACATTTTGTGAAATTAAGTTGAACTTTATATCCATCTGCATTGTGATGTTTTTATCGGTAGGTGCATTACTTTCATTATAGATAATAGATTTTAATTGCTGTGATAAGTATGAGGCTTCGCAACTTAAAACACATGTTGTTGAGTTTCATAATGACTATGACCTAAAATGTCTATGCTGTTTGTTTCGATTTCTAATGAAGAGGATACAAATAAAATTAGTTTCTCTAAAGCCTGAACACTTTGAACTGTATGTTTGTTGTGCTGAGTCATCTGTCAAACCAAAGGCCTGTTCTACGAAGCAAGATTTGGGGTTAGCGAGGTAACTTCAGGGTTAACTGGGTTTTTGGTCCAACAACGCTGGTTCACTTCTTACCGGGGTTAATCTCCATTGTAATTTCTGCTGAACACCTATCCTGCTCCGGAGCAGGATATGTTCGGGATTAGGGTTAGTTAAACCAGATCACTCCAAGATACCCACGGTATGTGGAACAGGCTTCGTACTAGTACAGAGGCCTGTAATACGAAACTGGTTCAACCTAACCTGGATATGTTTGAGTTAGCCGGTTGGCCTAATCCAAAACATACGCGCTCTCGCTAAACGGTACTACGAAGCGGGTTATCAAGTGGATCGCTCAAGCCAGCCGTGCCCTATCTAGTTAGGTGCGCGTTCACATGAAAGGGGTGGTATTTGGAGCATTCGACCAATCACAAACATGGAGAAGCGTACTGACAGCGCAGCGTCATACTTCCTGAATGAAAAGTCAACTATAATATTAGACATATGAAGAAGTTAAACTTTAAACATCCATGACTTAAACACTGTATCCAGGATAAAAGCCACATAGTTGCACCTGCAAGGTGAATACAGCTGGTAAAAGAAAAAGTGTTTGAATGCGTACATTAACAGGTTTATGATATCACTACCCCGTCTAAGACACGAGTGGATCTGACTTTAATTACATTTGTCTCGAGTGTTTCGTCAATTTAATGTGTTGCTTAAAATAATACTTCTGCATACAGTATGTGACACTGTGAGTGTTGCACGGCCAGATATGGCTCAGCTGACTCAGATAAGGAAATATTTGATACATTATGATGTGATATGCCGCGGACTGTACTTAATGTTACTCTGATCCGGTTACTTATGTTGTGGCAGATATTTAAGTAAGCTTTCTTAACGCTAGTGTTTTAATAGTCAGATTGCTCTGAACATGGGAGGTGATATTCTATTAATGTTCACGTTCACACAGTCGGTGATTTTTGCCGGCCGTCTTTCCTGCAACGGCAGCTTTTCTGTATTTCCTTTTTCCTGTAATATGACTTGATCGCTTTAAACTCCGCACACTGAGCTCTGATTGGTCAGCAGGCAGTGCTTTCACTGAGTTGAGCTCTTAGCCTGCACAGCATAAATTACCATGGAGATCTAGCCTGCTAAAAAAAGAACCAGCTTCGTAGGACCGGAAACCCCGAGTTTTCGCTGAAGTTAGCCGGCTAAGCAAAAATCCTGCTTCGTAGTATACCCCCCTGATCTCTGCTTAGTGAAACAAATTAAGGAAAATAAATGCCACACATGACGTTCCCAGCATATTGACCTTATCAATGCGTGTTTGAAGACATAACGACATGCTATATTAGGGTGACATGACATGTCATACTCATACAGTAGGTATTATTGTACATGTACAACACATTCAGAGTCAGATGTAAAGGTCTTGCAACATTAGACTGAATATCCATTACCGAATTCATATTACCCCATACTTTCAGATGTTAACTTTCCATGCTTATTTAGAGGTCTAAAGCCAATATTCTGTCAGTCATGCTTTGCTACAAGATACCAGGTTCTAATCAACAATTGTAATCCTTGTTGCTTGCCCACTGTTGTAAAATACAATATTTATTGTGTTTGTAAATAAAGTGCCATGAAGTAATGTAAAAGCAGAGAATACATTCAAGAACAAGTTAATACGAGTGCATACTTGGTAGTAATAATGTATAATTCATGTTCAGTGTCATAACGGGATCGATACTCATAAGAACCAATCCGTTTTAAGAACTAGAGTAACAAATGAGACTTTTCCCACTTTTCACAAGGCCGAAGAGGAGGGGCTTGTTCTGGCCAATAGGATTGCATTTTTACGACAGCACATCCTCCTCCTTGGTCCATAGGACCATCCTTTGTGGTTTTCCGTTGGACGCCATTTTGATTAAAGTAATGTGAAGGTGGATTGAAGACAATACTGGTAGTTATTTTCTTAATTTAAACGACTTTATACTTGAGTCGACGGGAGTTGGACGGAGACTACGCTATTTGAGGACACCGAAAATGGCTACGGGCGCAAACGCAACTCCTTTAGGGAAGTTGCACCCCAGTATTGGCGCTAAACGAGGATTTGAGGCTGGGCCTGGTGCGGGGAACGGGTTGATGCCAACACCGGGGCCGCCTGCACCCTTTCCTTCTATACAAGCTTTTCAACCACCCATGCCCACCGCAGCTTTTCCGCAACCACATCAGTTCAATCCGGTGACAAGTTTTTCGCCCCAGGCCCAACAGCAACCAACTGCGGGAGGCGGAATGTCCAAAGCAGGTAACTTCACCTAACGTCTGCTAGCATTAGAACTCCTTAATGCGGCATGAGTTACCGCTAGCCTGTTAGCTAATGTGGCTATGTAACAAGGCCCAACATGAAGCCACGGCACAAAATCGTGACGGTACTGCTAACTATTACTAACTAAAGACAATAGTTTACGCCTACATGCATTTGCTAACACTTAAGCTCACTTGCAAGTGTTAAAATGTTCCCATTCAACGGATTTTGTTGATCATCCATACACGCAAGGTAAATAAAGAAACGTAACCCCATGTGTAACGTTACGGCAAGGGAGACGTTACCAGTGTTTTAACGCTGTTTTGTTATTGACGCATATAGAATACTTATTGGACTAAACTATTAGCCTTACATCCATGTTAATATGTCACATTTTTACAACTTAAACCAGGGAAACGTTTTGAACCTTTTAAGCTGATCGGACCAAGCTTTCATGCTATTGGTTGGCGTCAACATACCCATCCCTATTGGTGTTTAGGAACGGGGCTGCGTGTGGTCATGTGGCCTTTTTTTATTTATTGTGGAGATGTTTTGGTTATACTTATGCTGTATGATCTCAAACGTTTTTTACTAGGGAACATTTAACACGGTTTCCCCTCAGAAACCTAAATGGTAATACGAATTTAAACACCTTAATCAGAATCATACAATACTAATGCATACAAACATCTCTTAAGACATTTGATGACATGTTAAGACGTACAATTTTGGCCCATTAACAAGTTCTCAGTAGTACACGTTTTTGTCCAACTTGGTTTATCGAAAACCTGTCATGCCAAACTTATAAAACACTAATGTTAGTCATATAAACCGTTGTCAATGGCTGAGTTGGCTTTATTGTTAATACATTTTTTTGCTATTAAGTCCAGCTTCTCATGGCTACGTCTGAGTCTATTTCTATATACAAGTAAGGTGGCACTTGGATCGATTTACAACCTGTACCTCATGCATGAAGCTACTGTCAAGACATATAATTAATGTGTCTCTTGGTAGATTTCAATCTGAAGAAATCCAGGAAGAAGAGTCGCTGGAGCAGCGAGACACCTGATCAGAAGACAGTCATTCCGGGCATGCCCACTGTTATTCCCCCTGGACTGACCCGCGATCAGGAGAGAGCCTACATAGGTAAATATTTTTATTTAAATAAAGGCAGAAATAACTTGATGATTAATGTTGTATCATATTGTAACTATTAATGCAGTTTGTTTCATAATGTCTCATCTATTACATCTGTTTGAGATTTAAGTTTCTGACATGCTGCATACCAGTATTAATGTTACATTTATGTCCTGTTTGCTGAATTCCCAACAGTTAGAGCTCTCTGAAGGCACCCACAACATGCATTACTAACTACAAGCTTGTAATATTTTTCAATGCATTTGACTGTGACATTAATATGTTACACAAAATGGGAAATGTCTAATTTTGCTCCAACTGTTGAGACAATGCAATCATTTCCAATGAGCAATGATTATAACTTGATGATGTAAGGTTTTAATTATGGTTATTTCTCTTTATTGGAAGTAAAATGGTTCCGCTGTGGAAAATGTTTCTGTGGTCTTATGGTTTGCATACCATTGGGCACCCATTAGCAAGAAGAGTTTGAGATAAATGATTGAACACCACTGCTTGCTGATATCTGTCCAGAGCTGCAGGTTGCTACTCACTGTCTTGCCTGATCCCCTACACATCATCAGTATTGTTCCTGTGCATGGAGGCGTAACTCATAATGTCCTAACATGACAAAATGTGCTTCTGTTTATATTGGTCTAAGTGTGAGCAATGCTGCTTCAATGGCAATTTAATCAAACCGGTTTTAATTATAATTTAATCTAATTGATTTAGTGGGCATGCAAATTGGGATCAGTTGTTCTGATTGTGGCCTTAACAAAAAACTACAAGGTTTTTAACCACAAATGCCTTCCAGCAGCACTGTGGCACCAAAATACTGCCTTCACATGCCCTCAGCGGGGTGGTCTGAAGCAGATGAATCCTTTTTTTGTCAATAACTGACATTGTTATTGATTCTGTACACTCATTGGTAATGGTTGTTCTTCCTTGGTATGTAGACATTCATTTGTGCCCGCCTTCTGTTGGTCACACTTATCGTTTCCTTTGCTCATTCAGTAGATCCCCTTAAACAATCCAAGGGAAGCGTTTTAAGATGACATTGCTGTGATCCACCATTCACAGGCCCTGTATTCATCTCTATAATCAAAAGTAATTGTTTCAGGGACCACTGAATCTCTGTGTATGGGGGGGGGGGGATTTCATTGCAGCTTCATAATGTGCATGGGATGACTGATTTATTTCATTGCGTACTAAATGTAATAATTTCCTCTGTCACTGCTGCCCCTCATTTTAAGATCTGTGGAGTGCAAAGAGTGACTATGATCACCTTTTTATTTATTGTTGAACATGCAAAACAAACAGACCAATCAGTGATATTCTAGACCTGACGTGTCCTTAAAATACCAAAGCCTGTGTTGACATTTCAGAAAGTGAAGCCCCTCTGCGCTTAGGTTTTAAATATTAAAGATATTGATATATTTGGCATAAGGAACCATGGTCTAGACATTTACTGATATGCTACCACGTTATCATTTTCTGAGCAAAAGTATGTTTGGTTTATGCTAATATATAAATGATCCCTAGAACATATTCGCAAATGTGTTCCTTTGCTGTTCTCAGATAGGACTTAAGTGTGCTAGAGTCTCACAAGATGTTCATTTGATCTCCTTCTTTTATTTAACAGACTCACCATTTGTCTTAACCTCAGTATTGTATGAGACATTGCTCTAATGTGCAGAGCATTGTCTCTCTGATGTTGTTATGGTAACCACATTTCTCTCCATCCTTGTTTTTCTTTCCTAACCTGAATTCTTCCAGTCCAACTGCAGATTGAAGACCAGACTCGTAAACTGCGTACAGGAGACCTGGGAATCCCTGTTAACCCTGAGGACAGGTCGGAAAAAGTTTAAACCCATGAACAGTAACATTTTCTCTACCTTCTTGACTTTTTGGAAAACAGATGTTGATTTTCAGTATATCTATCTATCTATCTATCTATCTATCTATCTATCTATCTATCTATCTATCTATCTATCTATCTATCTATCTATCTATCTATCTATCTATCTATCTATTAGTAGTATTAGATTGCAGATGTATAGTCACAGAGCCTAAACATATAGGATAATTAATAAATATAGGTGTATGCATTTTTTTGCTAAAAAATAATGAGACCATGTTCGCAATTACATCAAAATGAAACTCAATCTATTACATTTTTTTCTTCAATTTATCAAATTTAGTGAACACTTTAATTTAATTAAACTTTTGATTAAGAAATATGAACTCTTAATGATTGGCTAAAGTGCAAATTTATGTGAATCTCAATATCAATATTTTTGCTCAATCGACTGCAGAAACTAAAGTAACTTCCACTTTGAGTTTTTCAATTGAAACTCGTTTTCTTGAACTGAAGTAAAAAGAACCATCATTTTCTACATTTATTTTTTAGTCAAACCCATTTTTAAGAATAAACTGTTTCATTATGATGTAATAAAAAAACATAGTTTCAATCCTGGATTGAACACAATCGATTTAATAAAAAAAAATTGTATTGTAATGAATAAGGGAGCTAGGGGGTATGAATGCTCTGGCAACTCAGCGAATATAGGTCAATTATAAATTGAGATTTATTTTAACTGAGCTTAAATTGACATTTCTTAGTAGAACCAATACAATGTGAATATTTACAAATTTTTAGTGGATTATTTCTCATTTAACTTGACCATTTTGTCTGCTTCCTAGTTAGCCTTCTAGTATTTAATCAACATGTTTTCACCCTCTGCTTGTTTTATGTGTCTGATGTAGAATGCTGTGTGAATATATGAATAATAATTCATAATGTTTAAAGATTTTCCTCTGAAACAGGTTTGGGTCAAAACACCTTACTCTTTACAAAAACATTATTTTTTTATTGATTATACCGTTTACATCATTTTTACCTTCAAAGTCTGATATTCAGCTCAGATGAATTGGCTTTGTGGCTCTCAAACAAATACTATCAATTGATATTGCCTTTTCCGTTTTTTTACTTACTGGATATTATATAACTTTTTGCAAGTGGTAATTGAACTCATGGCCTGTAGCGTACATGATAATATATCATTAATTAATAGTGTTTGGATTAAATTGAACTAATTGTATGTAGCTGGTCATCTGTGTTTTTCCCGTAATGTGGTTTTAAACATTTCCACCCAGGGGGTAGAGGGGCATGTTCCAGTTTTCCCTCTGGACTCTTTAGGTCTGGAAGAAAACTGCAAAAGCAGAGGCCCGCTTATAACATAGTTTCCATAAGGATCTGATCCCGCAGGATGTGGCTTTGGCTCTGAAGAGTGTGTGAAGTTGACTTTTTGTTAGCTAGAGTCCCTGCCTTCTGTTCACTTTGTAGAGTTTCTCTTCATAATCAGACATTTCCACAGCAAGCAAAAAGCTGATTGCAGAGCTGCCGCTCTCTTATAAACCATTCCCCAAACGTATGTGACAGAACCAACTGGGGGTGTTTCAGGTTGTCACTGTTGGAAGTTTGAAGCATTTAAAAGGAAAACCAATATTTTTTTTCTCACTCTTCACATCACATGGACACAAATGTGGCTCTCTGATGGGAGAGCATAGGAAAAGGGGGATATCTAATCTTAATTCCTTTTCTCTAACCCAAATTACCCCACATCAACCTAACCCTTTTTCAAGCACAGAGCCTCCTTAACGCAGCAACACAGGTTTTCAGCATCCAAGGGGAGGTACGGACCTCTTCCGCCACGCCAACACCGAGCAACTCCCAAAGCCATCGTTTCTGTTTAGGATTGCACATTTTGCTTTGGTTTCTTTTTCTTACATCCCAACTTTCCTTTCTTGTAAGCCAACACTCCTGTACACAGGTTTAGTTATGGCCATGTCATTGTTTTTCTTTGTGGTTGAGGCCCCCCCGGTATACTGGGTTAAATACCACTATACATCTTTGGTTGCCCCTTTTTACCCTGAATTGTATAAAAGAATGGACTCTAGCCTTTAAAAATGTCAGTGCGGAGTTCCTACATAGTTTTCGTTTTTGAGTTTGCTCTTGCACTGGCCATGAGTCACGTAGTCTTTCTGAGAATTCTCTCAGTAGATCCAAAATTCCAATGTTTTTGAATTCATCCTAGTTTTATAATTGTCAGTACCCATTGATTCAAAGTTCCTAATGAAGATTTGAGTTTTAGTTAGCTGTAGCGAGCCTTTGATTGTTAATAGCAGAACTCCACTTCTAGAAAGGTATTGATGATGTCTTTCTTGTCTTTTGTCTGCCATTTTCAGGTCTCCCTCTCCAGAGCCTATCTACAACAGCGAGGGCAAGCGGTTAAACACACGCGAGTATCGCACACGGAAGAAGATTGAAGAGGAGCGTCACTCTCTCATCACTGAGATGGTTGGCCTCAACCCAGACTTCAAACCTCCTGCAGATTATAAGTAGGTTTTTTTAGCTATAAACACAGTCTGTGTTAATGTGAATAACATATTAAAAGGCACATGTTTTGAGTGTCTGGTGCAGTTGACTCTGCTAACAATTAGTCCACGCATCTTTTTAAAAATGATGACGGTAATAATCAGAAGTAGGCTTGGACGGTATTACGGTATACCAGGGTATTTCGAAATCCCGTCGGTATGATTTTCAATACCGTGACGTCACAGACTGTGCGCCAAATCACAGATGCGTTTCATTGTATTACACTGACACAGAGTTTTGACAGGGACGACATTGGTTGTAATGCACAGCACGCGCCAGCAGAGGGCAGGGGAGGGCAGTCCGTCTTTCCCGCTCTCAGAGCTCAGCACAGAGCTGAGCTGAGCAAGATGGCGGCAGCATTTGCCGGCCCCAAACTCGGACAACTAGTAAAAAAAAAAAATGCCGCTGCGCCTGTTTGGGACTATTTTGGGTTTACTCGTCGCCAGTGACTTCATCCAGCACAACGAGAGACAGAGGCACTTCTTTGGGAATGTTTAAGACGGGGTGAGTGAGTGTTGACATTTTTTAATCCTATGCAACTGGATGATGGTTTTGTAGTCGAGGTCGGACGGTTTTAAAAACGAAAGCATTTACGTGCTAAACATTCACGCGAGTAATCCAATGAATCAAATGGAAATAAGGTTTTTAACACATGCACGGAATAATATTGCCAAACTAGTTAGTGAATATAGCAAACTTTATTCAATAAGTCAAGTATTTACTCCCGGAAAATGTTTATGTATGATGATATATTGTTAACTTAGCTCACTATGGAAACAACGTCGGACATCTACAAACACGTCCTGTATCCGATCTCAAAATGTGCCATTTGCACAATGTGTCATGTACAGTATGCAGCCCTTGTTTTGCACTTGCGCGCACGTCGCGGCACTTTGCGAGCGTCTACCGGCTCGGGCTGCATTTTACACCGAACATATAATATACCGTTCGAAACATCTATTTGCCGCCGAACGCCACCTCGCTCAAGTCGACCCAAGTCATACCGTCATATACCGTATACCACGGTATGATATCAGCAAGGTATGACGGTATGAAAAAAATGATACCGCCCAAGCCTAATCAGAAACCTCAAATTCAACTCTTGTCTGCACACTTGTGTAGACAAGTGTGCTTGAAAAGAAATGTGATCTTAACAGCATGTAACATGTATGCACTATTCCCTTTTTTTGCCACTGTTCTCTTAGAAATGGTTTATTTCGTATTTTCTTCCTGCAGACCTCCAGCCACTAGAGTCAACGACAAAGTGATGATTCCCCAAGATGAATACCCTGAAATCAACTTTGTTGGTCTACTTATCGGGCCACGGTAAGTTACTCTTAATATTATTATCATGTTGGGTTATTTGACATTGTCTATAAACAAGTAAGTTAACAGCCAGCATAGTTAGAAGTGACCTTTTCCTTGTCTGTGTTTCCAGTGGTAATACACTGAAAAACATTGAGAAGGAGTGCTGCGCCAAGATCATGATCCGGGGAAAAGGCTCTGTGAAGGAGGGGAAGGTCGGCCGAAAGGACGGGCAGATGCTGCCAGGAGAAGATGAGCCTCTGCACGCCCTGGTCACCGCCAACACAATGGAGAACGTCAAGAAAGCTGTGGAGCAGGTCAGATTTAAACTGTATTGATGAGTCATACTCTATTGGAAGTTTCATATATGGAAAGCTCTTGGGTGACCTTTATAGTGTTGTGCAGGGACACAGTCTTTTTTGGGCCAAGATGGAAGTTAGTGTAGTTCCCCTTGACAAAAATCCAATGAGATTAACTCCTTTCATTGGTTAAGGACTAATTCCTGCACAAGCCCCCAGGACGTCATCTAGGCTTGAAGTATATTTTCTTAGTGGCCAAACAGTTACACAATAAAACCTTTGTGACTTTACTTTAATAGGCCCAAAAAATGAAATGATAATAAATGTGTGTCCACAGATACGCAACATTCTGAAGCAAGGTATTGAGACGCCTGAGGATCAGAACGACCTACGGAAGATGCAGCTGAGGGAGCTGGCCAGACTCAACGGCACACTGAGGGAAGACGACAACAGGTCACTACAACAAGCCAGACAGTGGTGGAGAATTATGCACACTATGGGCCCTGGTTAAGGAACATTTGTGAAAAGTGTATTATTCTGAATTTAGCTATAGTGCCTCACTGAAGACGGAATGTGTTCTCCTATAGGATCCTCCGTCCTTGGCAGAACTCGGAGCCTCGCAGCATCACCAACACCACCCTCTGTACCAAGTGTGGTGGAGCAGGCCACATCTCCTCTGACTGCAAGTACACCAGGTAAGGATCAGTTCAGCAATTCAAGGAAACGGAATGTCCAATTTCTCCATGTGGTTTTTAGAACTTTTTTGTAACAAGGTTTGCTTTGTGTAGCTCATTTGCTGCCCACAGAGCGACAGGTGGAGAGCCTCCCCAGTCAGCGCAGGACAAGGCTCGTATGGACAAGGAGTATCTGTCCCTGATGGCTGAGCTAGGAGAGGCCCCGGTCCCCTCATCAGGTGGAGGACACTCCAACAACCATGGAGGAGGGCCTCGGTCCTCAGGGCAGAACAACAACCAGCCACCACCGGTGAGTTGGCAACACATATGGTTCCAAAGTCCTGTTTCTCCAGAACAGTGTCTAAACCTGCTGTGTTTGTTTACAGCAGAACCGGCCTCCCTGGATGAACTCCGGTCCGTCGGAAAACAGGAACTACCACGGCATGCATGGTGGTCACGGAGGTCATGGAGGTCATGGTGGCCATGGTGGCCATGGTGGCCATGGAGGACTCCAACACTACCCTCCACCAATGCCCAGCATGGGAGGCCCCCCAATGCCCCCAAACCCCAACGGCATGCCTCCCCCCTGGATGCAGCCTCCGCCGCCTCCCATGGGCCAGAGTCACGGACATCCCATGGGTAAGAGTGGACCTTTCCGTCTGATAAATGCTAAAGACCTGGAGGACATTATCCAACATCTGAAATCCTCCTCCTGTAGCCTCGACATTATCCCGACAGGATTTTTCAAAACTGTTTTTCATTGCTTGGCTTCAGATATACCACACATAGTAAACAAGTCTCTTCAATCAGGTGTATTTCCACAGGCCCTGAAAACTGCAATAATTAAACCGCTCCTAAAAATGCATAACCTAGACAAAACCATAATGAATAATTACAGGCCAATAACAAACCTTCCATTTTTAAGCAAATTGATTGAAAAAGCAGTTTTTCAACAGTTGAGTAATTTCATGTTTTTAACTGACGGTTTTGATGTGTTTCAGTCGGGCTTTAGACCTAACCACAGCACAGAAAAACTTGTCCATGCTTTCATTTTCAGTGGACTGGACTACTGCAATAGTGTATTCACAGGGCTCACTAAAAAATCTATCAGAAAGCTGCAGCTGATTCAGAACGCTGCTGCTCGAGTTCTCACTGACACTAGAAAAGTGGATCACATCACTCCGGTTCTGAGATCATTACACTGGCTTCCAGTCTGCCAAAGAATTGATTTCAAAATACTACTGCTAGTTTTTAAATCAGTAAATGGCTTAGGACCGAGGTATATAGACGACCTACTCCATCACATCATCCAGGAGTCTCAGGTCTTCTGGGTCGGTTCTGCTCTCTATTCCGAGAATAACCACTAAACATGGAAAAGCAGCTTTTAGTTATTATGCCCCAACAATTTGGAACAGACTGCCTAAATCATGCACGTCCGCCGAAACACTTCCTATTTTTAAATCCCGAATAAAAACGCACTTATTTGCCGCTGCTTTTAATTGAGCTGCCCATACTCACACTACAGTATGCCTTTTCAGTCATGTATTCTGTACCTGCTGTGTTTATTTATTTAATTAATTTCATTACCTTTGCTTATTATGCCTGTTTGTAAATGCCTTTTTAATAATGTATTTGTTCTTAAATGTTGTTTGCTTTTAATCTGTAAAGCACTTTGAATCGCCACGTGCTGAAAAGTGCTATATAAATAAAATTGCCTTTCCTTGCCTTATGGGATTGGGGAGTTTTTAACTTGTCTCAAGTTCTAGTTGGATGAAATTAACCCAATAGGGCAGTGGTTCCCAACCTTGGGGGCGCAGGGGGGCGCCAGGCCTCAGATGATTTGAGGCCAAATATCATATTTAGACTTTTTTTTTAACATATAATTGTAAAGCAATACATGATCGTCACTAAAAGCCTTGTCTCTACATTACAATCAAATATAAAAAATAGTTGACTAATTAATTTGAATAACAATTCAAGTTAGTAGCTATTATAGGCATAAATGTAAATGTAAATGTATAATTGTTTCTTCTGCCCGTAAAGTGTCCAAACCGGGCTTTTCTGGATAAGCGCATTTTTAAAACAGTCATTGTCCATGCCGGTTTCATTTGGATTATTTGTCACACTTGCTCCGATCAGATTGGTCTCCTCCATTTTGTAGATTATTTACGACTTTTGAATCCACATAAACACATCGGCAAAATCCGGCTTACTTTGAGCATGTGTTTTAAACAGTTTGATCCCTTTGTGAATTGTTTCCACTTCCACGCCGTCCTTCAATTTCTTCATACAGCGGGAATCCAAATGAATTAATCCTGAGTCCAATAACCATCAAAATCACTCCAATAGTGCTCCTTAATTACGCTTTCATCGTCCTTTAACAAAATACTTCACATTCATCCAGTTTGTGACAGTAGTTGTAGCATATTTGAGACTTTTAAACTTCAATTACCGCTGAAAGTCCGTGTTGCCCAGCGACAGCCCCAAAACATCACTGCTCTAGAGGAGATCTGCATGGAGGAATGGGCCAAAATACCAGCAACAGTGTGTGAAAACCTTGTGAAGACTTACAGAAAACGTTTGACCTCTGTCATTGCCAACAAAGGGTATATAACAAAGTATTGAGATGAACTTTGGTTATTGACCAAATACTTATTTTCCACCATCATTTGCAAATAAATTCTTTAAAAATCAGACATTGTGATTTTCTTGTTTTTTTTCTTTTTCTTCTCATTTTGTCTCTCATAGTTCAGGTATACCTAGGATGAAAATTACAGGCCTCATCTTTTTAAGTGGGAGAACTTGCACAATTGGTGGCTGACTAAATACTTTTTTGCCCCACTGTATATGACTGAATAACGCAGGTGACTCCTAGAGAAATAAATCCAGTCAAAATGGAGCTCGAGAGCTGACTGTTGGTAAATGATAAGGGACGGCAGGAAATGGGTTTTACTTTAGTAGCTTATGTTCCTCAGACGACATCATAACTCACAGCCCTGGACAGTCTGGAAATTCCACAAAGGAGTGCTGCTTTTTGATAAAGTCTATTGGCTTTTAATATCAACATCTTTATAAATGATAACAAAAGTCTGTGTGTTGTGTTCAAATGAGAATAAACAAAGATTCTAGGATATAAATGTTTGTCTTTTGGTTTCATTGCAGGTCTGCTGCCACCTCCAATGGGCATGATGCCACCCCCACCTCCTCCCCCCAGCAACCAGCCACCTCCCCCTCCTTCTGGACCTCTGCCACCATGGCAACAGCAGGCTCCACCTCCCCCTCCAACGAGCAGCATGGCAACAAGTACGCAGCTACCCTGGCAACAGAGTAAGACCACGTTGAAATTGAAACCATTCCATATTTCTCTACTTCAAACACAGTTCTAATATTCAGATATTATATATACTATTTGGCTCATCTTTTTGCACATGACTGAAAAAACCTTCTTTGCCCAAATTAGATTGCATCAGCATTCACATGTGTCCAGTAATGCAGTGTTCACTGTTTTCTGCAGACATGAGCATGATAGCTTATAAACAATGGAGCCACATATCACAATATTAATTGATCAATGAGTGTATAATTTGTTGTGTGTTGCCAAGTTTCCAATATATGGTACGACTCACTGGAAGTCCCACCCTCATTGAGAGGGTCTTATTTGCAGTGGGGAACAAAATGGGACCTGGTGTCAGAAGTGAGTCGTGCTTAGCCATGCAGTGTTAATGAGGTGTGTGTTGTAGTGTGAGATGACAAAGTTAACATTTTGATGGCTTTAACCTGTTAAGCCCCAAAGACCCCTTCGGCGGTTCTTTTTTTTTTTCACGACACTGTGTCTCAGGGCATCTTAATATTTAAAAACCTATTCATGTGCGATACCAGATTAACGGGAAGAATCTCAGCTAACTGACGATACAAACAATTTTTACCAAAGCAAAACACAAGTCTCATAAGAAGCATCTAAATGAGCCCTGAGCGAAAAAATAAAGATACCCAGTGCATGACATTAAGGATTTTGGGAGCTTAGATGGCCCTATGGTTAGTTAGCTGCTAATAGTAGCTACCAGAGTTATCGCAGCTTCCGGTTTTGGCTATGCGTCACTCTCACTCCGTGCGTGCTTGTGTGTGTGCGTGCGTGCGTGTGTGCGTGCGTGTGTGTGTGTCCCTCGATTCCATTCCAAAAGAGATGTCAATCAACAAAATCCACCAAGGGGGGCCTGAGATATGGAAAATCCACCCAAATGACCCCAGTAGTGTTTATTTTTTGCTAAATCTCTCTAAAAATGTCACTTGTTATATATATAGGGTACTTATTATATGTTGTAGTTTGGATTCCTAAAGCTTTTATTCTTTCATCCCATCATTCAAGGGTGGTTTTCACTATAAGTAATTACAATAATTTACATTTTTTTACTGTTCAGTCTGAATTTAATTTAAAATAAAAACATCTCTATTGACTCTGACACTTCTACATCCAACTCACCTTGCTTTGAGAAAAAAGATTATTAATTTAACCATTTTAGAAGGGAAGATATGGTCATTTGTTCTGGGAATGTCCTTTTCGAGCCTGAGACCTGAAAAACAGGCTCAGAGCTAAACAGGTTAAAGAGTTAACCATCCCTTCCCCCCCCCCCTGCAGATACCACCCCCACGTCCAGCCCTGGCACCGGCACCCTGCCTCCATGGCAGCAGCCCCAGCAGCCAGCAACCTCCGGAGCCCAGCCCCCCCCACCCATAGGAACCCCCTCCATGGTGCCGCCTCCCCCAGGCGTCCAGCCCCCGTTGCCCCCGGGCGCCCCTCCTCCTCCCCCACCACCGCCTCCAGGCTCAACTGGAATGATGTATGCCCCCCCACCACCGCCGCCACCCATGGACCCTTCCAACTTTGTCACCATGATGGGGATGGGGGTACCAGGCATGCCCCCCTTTGGCATGCCTCCTGCCCCCCCACCTCCTCCCCCCCAGAATTAACCCTGCCACGGAAGAATCGTCCTCCCACAAGAATTTCCTTGCAGCAGATTGTGGATGGGCGCCCACAGAAAAAAGTATAACCAGTGCTTTATTTTTTATTGATCCTGGATATTGTGAAGGCATCTCTGAAACAAAGAAAGGTTGTGTTTGTTACATTTGTAAAGTTGAGTAACTTTAGTAAATGACTTATTTTCCCCGTTTTTAAAGTTTGTGTTGACATAAAGCCCCTTGTGTGCATACAATAACACTGTTGCCCTCGAGCACGTTCTGCATTGCTCCCATAGTTTGTCACAACTCTTGTATAACCAAATCAACTGCTCAAATAGCCAGACAGAAGTTAATACAACGCTTCAAATGTTCAATTCAGACCCTGCTCTATCATTGGATTTAATATATTGAAGTTGCATGATACATTGTAAACACATCACTCTGAAATGTATACTGTCATGTGTTGGCTTTGAGTTGAAAAAGAATAATATTTTTGTAATAACGAGATGTGAAGTGTATCTTTGTTCTGTCAGATGACCTTTTTGTAGTAACTGTCTCAGATTGTTTTTCCAGAAACTCCCAGGGTTTTAATTGTTTTTTCTTTACTTGCCTGCTTCTCAGTTTTGACATTGAGTTTGAAATGGGGGACTAAATACTGCAGTTTCTGACCCCTGCACTACTTGAATGCTGAAAATCTGATATATCCTTGTTTTTCTTCATCTCTTGCTCTGATAAGAAGCTGCGTGCAGTGTTTGTGTTGCTTCTGCAAGGACAAAAATATCAGTTTTGTCCCTCGAGTTATTAGAGAAGAAAAATGTTAGTTTTACTCTGTTTTTCTGGAATCAGTCTTTTGTGTTTCTGGCACTAGCCTGAATGAAAAGCTGTTGAAATCTTGCTTGGTTTATCATTAAATTGATCCATTTCACCTTTTTGTCATTGAGCACAGACTGGTTTTTCCTTTCATGGATGTAAGAATGTCAGAATGCTTGCCAAGAGGCTGTCACCCTGCTGGCTGCCTCATTGAAATGTGTTACATAACCAGGCATTGTCCATGTTGCCCACTGCCTCTCAACCAGAAAGTCTACACTTGCCACTTTTATATACATTTGTACACTTATGAGGGATTTCTACCCTTTCGAACCTATTTTGAAGCACATGAGCAACAAACTTCTGTTAAATCTGAAGACAAATATATCAACAAGAGATTCATTAGTTCTACCATGTTGGAGAGACGTATTGGGTTTGCATTTGACAAACAAAATTGAACTCCAGTTCTGCTTTTCTTGGGTTGTGTATTACATGACTTAATGTGGAACTTCTTGTTGACAATTTATCCTAACTGAAAGAACCCTTTACATTTCTCTTTTCTCTTTCAAACGCATCACATGGTCTTTCTTAGTGGATGTAGTGTGTTCAATCGTCATTTACCCCACATACAACCTTATCACTGACCTAAGTCATATGTATATATATGTATGTATATATATATGTGTATATATATGTATGAGCTCTTGACAACGGAGGAAACTGCTCACTGCAACAAAGACCTGGAAAAGCTAGAAGTGGACCTTGAATAACTGTTTTTGTGTGTGAGAGATTTAATACAAGTTTGGCTAATTTGACAACAGAAAATGTAATTTGCTTGTCAAACATTCGGATCCCTAGTATATTAAGCTGACCTTTCCACCTAAGCTGACCTTTCCACCATTACATTACTGTTTTAAGGCTACACATTAATATCTAAGTTAAAGATGTTGGACCTTTTTTTCAAACTTAACCACCGTTAACCAACTTGTCACATTAATTAAAAGCATATTGTGTCCACCTCTTAGTTCCTTCCTCTATTTGCTTCTATAGATTTAATAACCTGTTTGGTATAGTTCCTAAGTTTACTTTCAACTCAATGATAATTGGAGATGAGAACAGTTTGTGCAGGATTTGTAAACCGAGGATGCTGAGATGCGGCAAGTTAACCTAATCAGTAGCGGAAATAAAGCAACTTTGACGTGGAAATAAGGTTTTAGTCACACACTTACTAATTGACTAAAAATAATTTCAGACAACCGTGCAATCATTACATTTTAAGGATTGTTTTTGCTCAAAATAGCAACGGCTTGAACACACATAACTTACTAATTACTGCTAGCAAAGGAAAATACCAAAATACGTAACATTCAGGCGTGTGACGCACTTACAAATCATTCGGCTTTTATTTTGTAGACCCCTGGACCGGAAACGCTAGCTTGTCACTGGGTACGTGAAGTTTATAAAACAGGCTTGACCGTCACGTACTACCGGCTGGCAGTGTTCAGAGGAGAGTCTGAAGAAGAGTGGGCAGGATTTCGGGTGACATTTAACTTTAAAATAATCATAAACTAGCATTAGGCATGGCCAAGCCGCTGACAGACCAGGACAAGAGGAAGCAGATTTCTGTAAGGGGTCTGGCCGGAGTGGAAAACGTCACCGACCTAAAAACTAATTTCAACAGACACCTCCACTTCACCCTGGTGAAAGACCGAAATGTGGCCACCAAACGGGACTACTACTTTGCCCTTGCCAACACCGTCCGGGACTTCCTGGTGGGGCCGCTGGATCCGGACGCAGCAGCATTATTATGAGAAAGACCCCAAAGTAAGATGCCGCAGTCCTGCACGTACGCACACGCACGCGCACACACACACACACACACACACACACACACACACACACACACACACACACAGCTGACACGACAGGAGGGGATGCTCTGTGCTGCAGTAACAAAACTAGTGACTGAGTGTGCGTGCGTGCGTGCTCTTTTTATTCTTTCTTCCTTTTATCCATTTATAGTAATACCCAGTGCTTTGTCTTCACGCATATTGAGTGAGTTTGAGAGCAGCGTGTGTTGAGTCTGCACACTGACATATCCTCTGTATCAAAGCTGTCTGTTACATAATGCTCTGCTCGTGCATCTGCCATGATAACCTTTATCTGATGTGCGCCATCAGGACAATGCACCGCCTCGGTGCGTCAAATGTCTGCAACATAGTGATGTTTATAGGTAGTGGCACTATAGGTTGAGAAGACTCAACTGGTTGTTGAAATGTGTACAGTATTACGAAACGCCCTCCTTCCATTCATCCATCCTCGGTAACACACTGCGCATCACAAAATGGCCTCACACTGACTGGGATATGTGAATACCTCAACAAAACCCACTGAGGTTCAGCCCCTCTGCACAGGGCCCAGCAGCTTCATTGTTACTGCTACAGGAGGCTGAATTAAAGTGCCCTCATCTGGTTATTAAATTATGCAAAAGCTGCACCAGTGCCAGTGTTGGAAGAACAACTCATATCCTTTACTTAAGTACAAATACTATGGTCTTAAAGTACTCTATTACAATTACAAATCCTGATTTCAAAATGTTACTTAAGTAAAAGGACAAAACTATAAGCATCAAGATATACTTAATGTACAAAAAAAAAAATTCTGCACAATGGCCCATTTCAGTATCATTTAAGGTACAGAAATATTTAAGTCTGTTTCAAGAGTAAAACCACTTGTTGCAGAATGGATTATACTATTATCTTTATTATATTATTCAGTTTTTATACATGTAAGAGCATTATAGTATTGTATTTGGAGCGGTTTGTAATGTACGGTGTCCTTGGGTGTCATGAAAGGCGCCCTTAAATAAAATGTATTATTAATATTCTTATTATTACATACTGTGTAGTTTAGCAGTACAGTACTTCATCACACCATGCGTTTATGTACAAAGTAACTGAGTGTTAAAATAAATGCCTATAAAGTACAAACATGTCAAAGTAGTACTTATGTACAATAGTTGAGTAAATGTACTTAGTTACTTCCCACACACCCTGCTGCAGTGATCCGATGCCCTGTCTGGCTTGCATTTCACAATGAATCCACTGAAAGTCCTATGTTCAGTAATCCTGTCTGCTGCACGTCCTGTTGTTACAGCCTTTTGTGGTGCTGCCAGGCTTTTTTCATTGCTTCAAATTTAAAATTCCAGTAGTCACCCTGAAATGTCTCCAAATATGGGGACATTTGATTAAAAAGAACATAGAGTCTTGGCTCTGAACACTGGGCTCATGATTAACATCCTATTTGAAATGGCATGTGATGCAGCCTGATGCAGAGACATGATGGGACTTTTAAGAGGAAGAACATACATTCTTAAGAAAAGTCTGGTGTTAATGCGTATTTCTCTTGTCAACAAATCCCATTTAAATAAAAAAACTGATCTACTAATAATTATTGTGTGTCTCTCAGAGCCTGGTATATGTTATTCTTTTCTAAAACTATCAGATACAGAAAACATCACTT
>NC_136901.1:19159144-19241644 GCF_949606895.1 Notothenia rossii
ACCAGGTTAGGCAAAGGACAAAAAGAACCCCATAACAAACCCAAATGAGGGACTTTGCCAAACCAATAGCCCCTTATTATGAGGGTCACTCCATATGAGTTCACACACTCAGCTCCACAGTAATGGAGGGGAATAACAGGATGACAAAATGCTTCTCATAAAGTGATTTTACGATTGAAACTATACTGTATGGACACCCAGCCCTACACAGGAGCATTAGTGAGGGCCTACCCCGATGAGGAGTCAAATCCAGGTCATCCCAAAGGTGTTGGATGGGGTTAAGGTCCGGGCTCTGTGCAGACCAGTCAAGGTTTTCCACACATAACTGGAAATACTATTTATTTAAGGAGCTTGTAATGTTAAAACAGTCAAAGGAAAGACAATCTTGTAAAATATTGAATCCTGTACATGGGACTAAGAGGCTATAACTGTTATCTTCACAGGGGTGTCCATATGCTTTTATCTATTCAGTACTGTAAATGCAGAAATCTCCAGAAGACCATCATCATGATCTGACAAACAGATTCTACATTTGTCTCTAACTGAATTTTCTATGGGTATTAGACAGCTGACATGAACTAGGAACCAGGAGATGATTCTAAATGTACTCTCTGAGGCGATGAAGGTAACTGTAGTGTTAACAGCAGTGTGGATGTGTCCTTCAGCTGGGTCTTGACATGGAGGAGCTGCAGGACATCGAGGAAGATGCCGGTCTAGGTAACGGCGGTCTGGGTCGCCTCGCTGGTGAGTTCCTGCCTCCTCCTGATTGGCTGCTGACAGACATTGATGTTTAGTGCTGTGGACAGCCTTGTCTCATCCAGCGCCCCCCCCCCCTTGTTGTTTCCTCAGCTTGTTTCCTGGACTCCATGGCCTCTCTGGGTCTGGCTGCTTACGGATACGGCATCCGCTACGAATTCGGCATCTTCAATCAGAAGATTGTTGACGGCTGGCAGGTAGGTCCAAGTTATGGTGCTCTGTTTGGTTGAATCTATGTTGCTTAAGATTGTAATCTAGTGAGAAAAAAAAGGTAATTTAAAACTCAAACGTATGGAATGAACACAAATGCACATCAGAATAAGCACTCTCTTGAACCTAATGCCAAACTGTGGTTGCCAATTGGTGGGGAATTTTTGGTGGACCCAAAGTGACCTTTACAGCTGCTGGTTGCATCAGCTGTGACAATGGGTGTTTCTCAATGTCGCGTAAAGCTGCTCCAGAGCCACTATTTCAAGCATACTACATCATCGAGTGCCGCCGAAGGACTGTTCCAATGTCCAGCATACTTGGAATTCTACCGAGCCCGGCGTACTTCGTAGCGAGAAATTTCGAGGCTGCACATGTGTAGACTCCGCGGTCTTAAAATCCCCACAATCAGGGCCGTTTCTTCCTATAGGCGGACTATGTAGATGCATAGGGCCCCCGCGGCCACTAGGGGGCCCCCAAGCTTAACGTTTTTTAAATTTTTTAAATTTTTAATAATTCATCCAAAAAACAAAAAAAGTATAATTCATACACACAAAGATGAACAAAATTAGTAGAAGCGGGAGGGCTGAAGCATAGCTTATGGAAAGTAGCCCTCCCATGCATCATCCTAATACAACATCGGCATTATTGCTTCAAAAAAGGATAGAAATTAAGGAGTACAAAGAAATAAAGAAAACAGGAGAAAAAATTCAATAAAGGTTAGGGCAGGAAAACCATAAATGCATATATATATATATATATATATATATATATATATATATATATATATATATACACGAAAACTAGATATAGGGTCATTTTCTGCTCAATAGCAGTTTCAACTATCTTTTTTTGGAAATGAAAATACTATATATACATATGTACACATGTACTTGGCAAATGAATAATAATAATAATAATATATGCATAATTGCATATAAACATTGTGAACACTTATTTTCAAGTGACTTTTTTTACATTCATATGTTCACGCTGTGGTTTGGAACTGCTTTTGAATATTATTACTAGGCATTTTGTTATGGAAAATGTTGTGCATAACCAGTACTGTTTTAAGCTGTACTATGTCAAGACATTTTATAGATTGAGTTTTTTTAAATATGGGAGTTGTGTGTTCATATTTACCAACACCACAGACTATTCGTAATACTTTTTTCTGGGATGTTATTATTTTTTGTAGATTTGTTGATTACGTGTTTCCCCATATTTCGGAGCAGTAGTAAAGGTAAGGGAGAAATAGACTGTTATAAAGAGTATTTTTTCTTCAAGAATGTTTTTAGTATGATACAAAATACCTGTTTTTGACAGTTTAGTTTTTACATAATTTATATGGTGCTTCCAATTGAGTTTTTCGTCAACAAGCAGTCCTAAAAATGTACATGCACCAACTTTTTCTATCTCCGTATTGCAAATCCGTATAATGCAGTCATTTCTACTCTCAGACTTTGTATTGAATAACATGTAATTTGTTTTGGCCACATTAAGGGATAATTTATTAACTGCAAACCAGTTACATAGTATTTCTAATTCTGCATTCACAATTTAAACAAGATCGCCAAGATTATGATGGGAGCAGAGAATTCAAAGTTCAGGTTCAGCCTCAATATATTTGGGGAGAATTAAAATGAGCCGTCTTTATTTGTAGACAGCCAAGCCCCCTCCTGTGTTCGGTGAAGCATTATATGCTTAAAAATCCAATGTAGGATATAAACACGACTAAACTGCAGCGATAGCAAAGCTGCGGCTTGTGTTTTTGGGGTAATAAAGTCCAAATTATCGTTGGGCTGTCAGCCAATGAGTGACGTCTGATAATATAATTTTCAATTGCTTGGTTTTTGTGAAATTAGCCTGTTTTCCTATTAAAGTGTAACAGATTGATGCATCTCCACAGATCATCTTAAAGGCTTCGGAATCCCCCCATTGTAGTTAAAAAAACTGTAAAAACTAGGGCCCCCAAACAACATCTTGCATAGGGCCCCCAAAAAGCTAGAAACGGCCCTGCCCACAATGCTTTGCGCACGGACAAATTTCCTCAAATCTGTGGCGGAAAATGTAAGGCAGGGCCTCTCATATGACGCACACTTGCTCGCCTGTTCCACTCTTCGGTTTCCAAATGCCAGGAAGTATTCTTGCCTCGCTTTTGAAGCAAGTGACTCGGAAGACATGTGCTACCAAGCAAGCGTACTCGACATTGAGAAATACCCACTATATGTGCATACATCCACTCGCTTTGCAAACTCACACCAATGAAAAACGAACTCCCTAATACCATGATACTTTAAAAAGTCCTATATGCTTATCTTTCTTACAGTGCAGACGTTTTTCTGCTTGCTCTTGCCTCTGCTTACTTTTTATGCTGATTTTCCTATTCTTATTCTCTAAAAACTTTGAGCAGCGGCTCCTGGACATTAACTTATCACTGGGACAGTTAATCTTCGTAAATAGACGGAGGGTTTCAGCCATATTTCAAAAAATGTACGAAGACCTCAGTCCTACAGTAGCATGGCCTAGCGACAGCTAAAGCCTGGAAGGCTACTGCATGCTATTTAGCTTAAGCTAGTTGGTAGCAAAATGCCTCCTTTCTCTACAGATGACTTCCACAAACTTCTACAAAAGATGGCTGTGTTGGAAATGAAAATGCAACGGTTGGAAGTTAACGTGGAAGTGAATGGACTATGTCGTGGGAATGACACCACTTTACCAGTGTTGCAAAATAATGGAAAAGGGTATGCTAACTCACAGCTAGTTAGCAGCTACAAGGATTCCAAGGAACAGGAGGGCTGTGTACCGGGTAATAAATCTGCAAGTGGTAGTCCTCCCTGGAACTCTCTGGGTGCAAGGCCGAAGAGTAAATCATTTCCATGGGATTTGGGAGGACGAATAACAGGCAGAGCCCAGCGCTCTGAAATCTGTGATGCGACCGGCTGGCCTGCATTGTTATCACCCAGGAAGAGCGCCTCTTCAACCCCTATTCATACTAGGAAACAGCCATGGACAGCTGCTAAAGGGAGAATTACAAACAATCCTCCTAAACCACCAAGTGTGCCAATCCAGAACAGATACGCTCCGCTGACCGAGAACCGGAGATCTCTTTCTGATGACCTGGATAACCTGTCCTCCTCACACAGCAGGGTAAGGACCAATAGCTACTCCAAAAGTAAAAGGCTGGAGGGAAAGCTAACGACTGGGCCTGAAACTCTGATTGTGGGTGACTCTGCTGTAAGAGATGTAAAAGGTCTGTAGTAAGAACAACACCAAAGTACTCTGTTTTCCCAAGGATATGGTCTCTGACTTGGCTGAGAAGATCCTGCATATTGGGGCTGAACATCCGACTGTGAAGAATGTGGTACTGCACATTGGAACAAATGATGTTGTGAAACAACAGTCAGAAAAGCTGAAAAAAGACTTTAAATGTCTGTTGGAAACTGTCAGCTCTCTAAATGCAGAGGTGTTCATCAGTGGCCCTCTACCGCCAGTCAGAAGAGGAGTGGAGAGATTCAGCAGACTGTTTGCACTGAAAACCTGGCTTTCAACTGCCTGTACTGACCATTCTGTCAATTTTATTGACAATTTTATCTTTTTCTGGGATCGCAGACATCTTTATAAGGCAAATGGAGTTTGCCTGAATAAGTCAGGAGTGAAATTGTTTATCTCTAACATATTCAACTCCCTGCGTCATCAATCTGTTCCCTCTGCCAAGGACAAGCGGCAAGAGGAATCAAAACAGGAGAAAGACACAACACATCGCACAGAAAACCTTGAAGAAGTATCAGAGCACCCACCTGAGGAATGTTCTGATTATGGGAGACCTATGACACAAATGGAGGAGTCTCCACTGCCCGTCACCCCCCCTGTCAACGCCTTTGAGGATACTCTTCATTCGTCCCCCAGCTCTCTCTACTCTCCGCTCATCCTTTCACCCTCGCCCACCCCCCTGGAGTTTGATGAGCAGATGAAGGAGATACATAGGGTTGGCACCAAGTCCTTCCTGGAGTTCAATGACTGCATGAAGGCGATACGCAGGGTTGGCAGCATGTCCTTTACCCCCGCCCCTCAACGACGCCCACCAAAATCACCGAAGCAGAGACGCCCACCATCTCCCCCGGCTTCATCACCATGCCTACCACAATCATCCAAACCAAAACAATACAAGGAAGATGGAAGCAGATTTCCAAACCCCCCTTCCTACAGTGTAGGCCTCACCCTGCCCTCCTATGATGAGAGGAGCAGGGTGGTGGGTCCTCCCTCCCCTCCAAAGCCTGATAGGGATGTGTGTGTACAAAACGCTGCAAACTGATATGTGCTGGGTCCAGGCTCAAGGGCGTATGGCACTCAACTTTTTCCAGGACATGCCGGGGGCCCTGCCTGCCTGTAGCTTTGCCGATATCTGTGTTGATAGCTAATAGATTAAGAGCGTTGAATCAGCTTAGAAACAGGAAGCGCTCAAACGTTTGTGAGTTTATCAAATTTAGCAGCGATTCCATGTCAGCCACAGCTTGTTACAAAAAACCTGATTGATAGTGTATCAAACAAACTTAAACTAGCTTTATTAAATGTCAGGTCTTTGGCAGGAAAAACATTTTTAATCAATGATTTTATCACTGAGCACAATCTTGATTTTATGTTTTTAACAGAAACTTGGATTGAACAAAATAACAGTGCAGCTGTTCTTATTGAATCAACCCCTCCCAACTTTAGTTTTATGAGTCAGGAAAGAATGCATAAGAAAGGAGGTGGAGCTGCTGTTTTGTACAATGATTCCATTCAATGCAGGAAGACATCTTATGGGAACTTTGCTTCTTTTGAATATGTGGCCCTTCAGCTGAAATGCTCCTCTCGAGCTCTGTTCCTAAATATCTATAGACCACCTAAATACTGTGCAAGCTTTTTTGATGATTTTACCGAGTTCCTGTCTATAGTGTGTATTGACTTTGAACTTCTAGTCATTGTCGGTGATTTTAACATCCATGTTGACAACCCCCATGACAGAGGGGCTAAAGAACTGTTTTGTGTTCTTGATAGCTATGGACTGACTCAGCATGTGACGGAGCCCACGCACAATAAGGGGCACACTCTGGACTTAATTATCTCAAAGGGTCTGAATATCTCTAAGGTTGTGGTGACTGATGTTGCACTCCTGTGTTTTCTTTGAGAGCTCTATTTCTGTTCACAAAAATGTTCAAAAAGAGGTAACCACAAAGCGATATTTAACTGAAAATACTAGGGAAATGTTTACTCAGAATTTTCCTTCCACACTTGCCCCTGCTAACATCTCAGTAAATCAGCTAGTAGATCATTTTAATTCAAAAATTCAAAATGTTATAGATGCCATTGCTCCAACTAAGGTAAAGGAAGTGTCTGGCAAGAAAATATCTCCATGGAGAAAGGCCATGACCGTGAGAGCAGAAAAAAGAGTGTCGAAAAGCTGAACGCAGGTGGCGAAAAACAAATCTCCAGGTTCACTTTGAAATATATAAAGAGAGACTTGGCCTTTATAATTTGGAATTGAAAAACGTACGACAGTCTTTCTTCTCTGACATCATTACCAAAAACAACGCACGTGCCTTGTTTGCTACCGTCAACAGACTAACTAACCCCCCAGTGTCAGTAGCCTCTGAATTTCTATCCACCAGGGCGTGCAATGATTTTGCCTCCTTCTTCACTGACAAAATTCAGAAAATCAGACAAGCAGTCAGTGCCTCTGTATCAGGTACAGCAAATGTGTTATCCCTATGTCCACCTAATATCAATTCAGATATCACGACACAATTCCATCAGATTAATGATAAAAACCTAGAGGACATTATTCAACTTCTGAAATCCTCCTCCTGCTGCCTTGATATTATTCCAACAGGATTTTTCAAAGATGTTTTTCCTTGCATGGCCTCAGATCTACTTCATATAGTAAACAAATCTCTTCACTCAGGTATTTTTCCACAGGCCCTGAAAACTGGAGTCATTAAACCGCTCTTAAAAAAGAATAATCTAGATGCTTCATTACAGGCCCATATCAAACCTGCCCTTTCTAGGTAAAATCATTGAAAAAGTTGTTTTTCAACAGTTGAGTAACTTTTTGCATTTAAATAACTGTTTGGATGTGTTCCGGTCAGGCTTTCGTCCAAACCACAGCACTGAGACTGCTCTTGTAAAGGTCTTCAATGACATCCACTTAAACACAGACAGTGGCAGAACTTCAGTGTTAGTATTATTAGATCTCAGTTCTGCGTTTGACACTGTTGACCACAACATGTTACTAGACCGACTGGAAAACTGGGTGGGACTTTCGGAAACAGTTCTATATTGGTTTGAATCCTACTTAAAGGACAGAAACAACTTTGTTTCTATAGGTAAATACACATCTGAGTTGACAAATATGACATGTGGGGTACCCCAAGGCTCCATCTTGGGGCCTCTTCTCTTTAACGTCTACATGCTACCACTGGCTCAGATACTGAAGAACAACAAAATAAGTTACCATAGCTATGCAGATGACACACAAATGTATGTAACAATTTCACCAGGAGACTCCAGTTAAAACACTGAGTAAGTGCATTGAACAAATCAATGACTGGATGTGTCAGAACTTTCTCAAATTAAACAAAGATAAAACTGAGGTAATGGTTTTTGGAGCCAAGGCAGAACGTATAAAAGTTAGCGCTGAGCTTCAGTCTGCAATGTTCAAAACAACAGATAAAGCCAGAAATCTAGGTGTAGTGATGGACTCTGACCTGAGTTTCAACAGTCACATTAAAACAGTTACTAAATCAGCTTACTATCACCTAAAGAATATATCTAGGATTAAAAGACTAATGTCACAGCAGGATTTGGAAAAACTTGTCCGTGCTTTTATCTTCAGTAGACTGGACTACTGTAATGGTGTCTTCACAGGTCTCACAAAAAAATCTATTGGAAAGCTGCAGCTGATTCAGAACGCCGCTGCTCGAGTCCTCACTGACACTAAGAAAGTGGATCACATCACTCCTGTTCTGAAGTCTTTACACTGGCTTCCTGTGTGTCAAAGAATAGATTTCAAAATACTGCTGCTGGTTTATAAAGCACTGAATGGTTTAGGCCCAAAATACATTTCTGACCTCCTGCTAAATTATGAACCATCCAGATCTCTCAGGTCTTCAGGGACTGGTCAGCTGTCTGTCCCCAGAGTCAGAACTAAACATGGTAAAGCAGCGTTCAGTTATTATGCTCCAAATATCTGGAACAAACTCCCAGAAACCTGCAGGTCCGTTGCAACTCTTACTACTTTTAAATCCAGGCTGAAGACTTTTCTTTTTGTCGCTGCTTTTAATTGAACTATTCATATCTTAGAATGCACTGTAACTTTTATCCATGTATTTTTTCTTTTAATGTTTATTTTATTAGCTTTTCTTTTTAATGACTGATTTTAAATGCCATTTTTTTTAATGTCTTTCATTTTTTGTAAAGCACTTTGAATTGCCTTGTGTTGAAAAGTGCTATATAAATAAACTTGCCTTGCCTTGCCTAATAAAGATTTCATGTGACACATACAATTGATTTGTTGATGGGAATTAATGTGAATAAATTAACTCTAGGTTAACGGTACTCTTGCTATCACTACTCACCGACACTATAAACCAGGGCTATTCAATTGGCGGCCCGCGGGCCAAATCCGGCCCCCGGGTGATATTTACTGGCCCTTTGAGTATAATGTTAAAAAGTAAAAAATAAAAAATAAAAGTTGAATTTAAAAACAAAATTTCATTTAAAATTATTTTTTTTGGGCCAGAGTGCCTTTATTCCTGAGAGGGTGTTACATTGAGAGATAGAGGGGAAGACATTGCCTGAAAACTTTGGCGGGCTCGGGTTTCGAACCCACCTACTAGCAACTCCTGTCATTTATTGCGTCTCTGCGCGCGTCCTCGCGGCTCGCGCTGTCCTTCACTACAAGCTCGCGTACCTTCGACGGTTTCGCGCCAATGGTACGATTAATCAAACCTGGTCAGCATAGTTGGATATCAAAATGTCTCTTTCTACGTTAAAAAACGAAAGGTTGACACCGAAAACCGGCAATTCAACAGCGAGTGGAAAGAGAAGTACTTGTGTGTAAATGTCAGTGGGAGGCCCGTGTGTTTAATCAGCAATGAGTGTTTATCGGTGTGTAAAGAGTACAACTTGAGAAGGCATTTTAAGACAGCTCACGCCAACTTTTGACGCCACTTTTCCAGCGGGCTCTGATGCTCGCCGCCAGAAGATTTTGGGGCTAACTTCGTGCTATGACCAAAGACGTAGCTCCCTGTTTCGGGCTTGCACTGACCAAGAGAGAGCTACCGCAGCGTCCCTACGAGTGGCCTGGATATTAGGCAAAAAGAAAAGGCCTTTTACGGACGCAGAGACAGTCAAAGAGTGTATGCTTGCATCAATTGAGGAAGTGGTTGCAGATGAGAAAATCAGAAAAAGCGTTATTGACTCAATTAAGAACATTCCGATTTCTGACACGTCAACATCAAGGAGAGTGGAGATCCTTGCATCGGACGCTTTTGAGATTCTCTTGGACAAACTGAGAAAGGCGGAGGTTATGTCGCTAGCTATTGATGAATCCACTGACAGCAGCAATGTTGCACAGCTGTGCCTCTATGTTAGATTTTTTGATGTTGAGTTCTTTCGGGAGGATCTACTTGGATTAATTCCTTTGGATGGACACACGACCGGTGAGGTGATGTTCAACAAAGTGGTTTCGTTTTTCAAGGAGCACAAGTTGGGATTGGATCGTATTAACATGCTTGTAACGGATGGGGCCCCTGCGATGTCGGGCCGAACACAGGAACTGTCCGCTAGGCTGGCAGATGTGGCTCCACAGCTGAGATCGCTTCATTGCCTCATCCACCAAAGCCTCCTGTGCGCAAAACTGAGTGGTGAGTTAAAAAACACAATGGACTCTGTCATGACGATTATTAACTTTATTTGTTGTAACTCCAGTTTACAGCACCGCCTTTTCCGCCAGATGTTGTCAGACATGTCAGCTCGATATAATGATTTGTTCATGCACAGTGACATTAGATGCCTAAGCAAAGGAAACGTCTTGAAACGATTTTGTGAACTTAAGGAGGAGATCATGGCGTTTCTCCGCAATTCAAAACATAAAAAAGCCAACGCCTTTCTGTGTCTGATAGAGAATGATGAGTTTTACGCTGCTGTTTGCTTTTTGAGCGACATTTTCAAACATCTGAACCAACTCAATTTGGAGCTGCAGGGCAGAGATAAAATGGTTACACAACTTGTGGAGAGACTCCATGCGTTTCAAAAAAAGCTCACACTTTTTTTTGCGGATTTATGTCCAGGCAAAATGCTCAATTTTCCAACCATGTGCACCGCAGGTTTACAAATCACCAAGGTGATGACTGGATTTATGGAGGCATTGAAAACCAACTTTGCCGCGAGGTTTGACCATTTCAGTCTCCCGACTGAAGTGATGAGATTTGTGAAGGACCCTTTCTCTGTGAATGTAGAGGGGGAGTTTGCACTGAAAGCAAAGGAGCTGATTGTGACATTAAAAGAGGCGTCTTTACAACTCGAACTCATTGACATTCAGTCATCAGATGACCTGCAACAGTCATTTCAGCTGGCAGGTTCTGAAAAGTTCTGGACTCGTGAAGTCAGCCACGAGAAATTCCCTCATTCAAGGGGTCTTGCACTTTTTGTCCTCACAATGTTTTGCTCGACTTACACTCATTAGATGGCACATATCTGCCAAGTTGGTTGCATACTGTATGTCAGTTATCACTATGTTAATCAAAAAAGGTTTGAGTTTTAAAAGGCTGTGTGTTGTGGTTTGGTAATTAATACAAGTCTTTTGATAATTGTTTTTGCTTTTAATTAAGCAATTGATGTGGTATGGCTCACTTGTCTTTATTGTTATTATACCATAATATGCACTGTTGTTTGTGTATGGCCCTAAATTGCTATTTTGTGTGAATTATTCGATCATTTAATCTAAATCTAATGATGTTGGTTATATTAGCTTCACATGTACTGAGTTCTGAACTTGCCATTTATAAAGGCCTTGGGCCTATGTTTGATTTAATTAAACAAAATATATGCACTCCACTATGCTGTTGTAGTCATTTCATTTCATACCTTTATTTATGCAGGTGAATCCCATTGAGATCATTGATCTCTTTTTCAAGGGTGACCTGCTGTAGTATTTACTGTATCTGAAGCTCTTAATATGATTGCTCATATTTCAAGCCATTTTTTTCCCGGCCCCTTGCTTTGGATCATTTTCATCAACCGGCCCCCATTCCAAACTAATTGAATAGCCCTGCTATAAACCTTGTCCCTCATGCTAGCCCTGACAACACCGGTAAGCACACCTTCATCTAGACGGCACTGTAACGTGTCCTGACTTGTAGTGGTTCTCTCCTCTATCTACACTCTTCTTGTCATCTTTGTAAAACGATATCAGACTGGTAATTGACACAGCCATGACTTCTAGTTAAATTCAGTGGGGCTAAAATGAAAAGCTTTGTTAAAATATGCAAGCACGCGAAAGTCAAATTCAGCTTTATTGTCAAAAATTCTACATGTGTTATACATCCAGAAATATCGTTTCCCACAGTGTGACATGTATACATAAAACAAAAAGGGCCTAGATAAACGTGGTATACATTAAACAAAACAAAAAGGGCCTAGATAACCGGGGTATACACTTTAAAATGTTAATATATTTAAAGTGTTCAAAGTGCAGTTTCAGTGCAAGTCAGTTGAAACGATCTTAAGTTGGCGTGACGTTGAAGTCGTGCGACCCTGCTGCTGCACTGGCTTGTAGTTCGTTTATAGCATAACGTTAGCATTTAGCTTTTAGCGACTAGATTTATAATTCAAAAATTATAAAAGTAGGGTTGACATGTGGAGGTTATCCGGCTGAACAAAACGTGATCCCTTTCTTAAATGTGTGTCAACCACAGACCTTATTTCGAGCTATTTTCCAAAATCCTATGGAGAATTTGCATTGGTTTTTCACGAAGGAACCGGAAGAAGTTTACTTCCGGGTTTTACGACGCGTCACTGCGGTTCTCTATAATGCCTCCTACTGGAGTTTACGACAAACAGTTCTCAAGTCTGGCCATGGTACATTCCTTTTTGTTATTGGCTGCTCTCACTGCCATATCCCATTTGAGCTAACTGTCATGACATACATTTCGGTCACAAGCCAAAATACAAAAAGTCCTGATTTTTCTTAATGTACAAAAAGAAAAAGTACTCATTATGTAAAATGGCCCATTTCAGATTAATATGAATTTCAATAGTATTATCAGCTAAATGTACGTTAAGTATCCAAAGTTAAAGTACTCATTATGCAGAATACGTTTTTTCACCGGATTACATTTTATTACATTATATTTGTATTATATTATCATGTTTTATACATGTAAGAGCGTTTTAGTATTGTAGTTGGTCAATATGGAGCACATTTTAAATACATAAGATACCAAATTGGTAGTACAGTACTGCATTACATCATAACAGCATATCATGTGTTTTTATCTACAAAGTCACTGAGCGTTAAATAAATGTAGTGGAGTAAAAATATATTTGCCCCTGAATTGTACTGGAGTAGATGTATAAAGTAGCTTTTAAATAAGTAAAATATAAGTATGCCAAAAAGGAATTTAACTACAATACTTGAGTAAATGTACTTGTACTGTTACTTTCCACCCCTGACCCTAAGAAACTGTTATGTAGCACATATTCATGACTATTGTGTAGTGTAGTATGTTCTGTTTCACAACAATAATACCATAGCGTCGTGTCTCCACAGGTGGAGGAAGCTGATGATTGGCTGCGTTACGGGAACCCCTGGGAGAAGGCCCGCCCCGAGTACATGCGTCCGGTCCATTACTACGGACGAGTGGAACACACCGCTGAAGGAGTGAAGTGGGTGGACACACAGGTCAGTGGAAACACACACCAGAACTAACCTTTCATTGAAAATGTAAAGGGCTCAGGGAATGAAATGCAACTCTCATGTGATGGATATAATGCTGTCTGATTACATATGTGCTATAATTTGAACAGATTCAAAGTTATTAATTAGTTTAACGATACATTTATAATTTCGTATTCAAAATAATAGTAAATACTGTCACAGTAAAAGTCCTGCAATCAAAAATGTTTCTCAAGTGAAAGTATCAAAGTATTATCATCAAAATATAGTTAAAGTACCAAAAGTAAAAGTAGTCACTGTGCAGATTGGTCCATTTCAGAATAATATATATGATTTTGAGTTTTATAATTGTTGATGCATTAAAGTGTTATCAAAGCTGGTAAAGGTACAAATTGAAGTAAAGTAACAAGTACCTCAAAATTGTACTTGAGTACAGTAGATGAGTAAATGTACTTGGTTACTTTACACCACTGGAAGATATATAGTGAGCATTACATTTAACAGTAAATGCAAAATGAGGAAAAATAAAGGTTAATTAAAAAATAATGGGTGCCGACTGTCATCTTTGTAAAGATTTAGTAAACAAGTATAGCATCCTAAGTAGCATCCAAGAGGAAGCTAAGGCCCAACAGAAACCAATCGTTCTCATTGTGCTAATGAACTAATGAAATACCACTGTATTTAATATATTATTGTAATTGTGATTCAGGTGGTTCTGGCCCTCCCCTATGACACCCCAGTCCCCGGCTACAGGAACAACATCGTGAACACCATGAGGCTGTGGTCTGCTAAAGCCCCCTGTGACTTCAACCTCAAAGACTGTTAGTATGGTCATCTGTTCTGTTCCTCATTGACAAACAGTAAATACATGAACATCCACTAAGTATGAATCCAAACTTTGTCCTGCAGTTAATGTTGGCGGCTACATTCAGGCGGTGCTGGACAGGAACCTGGCTGAGAACATCTCCAGGGTTCTCTACCCCAACGACAATGTGAGTGGATCCAACCGTTTGGCTAATTCACTTTAATCCAATGTAGGGGCTTATTTGTATGACTCCTATCTTTGATCCCATTATGCTCACAAGTACAAATACTATGGTCTTTAAAGACTTCAGTTTAATTAAAAGTCCTGAATTAAAAATGTTACTTGAGTAGAAGTACAGAAGTATTATCAGCTAAAAAATACAATTTCTAAACTGAAGTACAAGTTTGTCAAAAGTGTACTTGAGTACCCGAGTAAATGTACTTGGTTACATTCCACCACTGTTGATCAGTCAGATGATCAAGTCAACAGTTGATCCTGTGTCAGCGGGGGGACCGGGCCTTGTTTAAGAGGCCGGTAGTGGAGGGGAAGAAACTGTTCAGGTGGAGAGAGGTGTTGGTCCTGATGGAGTGCAGCCTCCTGCCAGAGGGGAGGGGGCTGAACAGTGAACTAGAGGAAGAAAGCCCTAATCAAGCAGCTTTAACTTAATTATTCAGACAGTCTCCATCTCCAGCGCAGTGTGATGGGATACAAATGGCAGCACTTTCAGGCGTTTGACAGTTTTCCTGTTTGGCCTCCAGTTCTTTGAAGGGAAGGAGCTCCGTCTGAAGCAGGAGTACTTTGTCGTCGCGGCAACTCTTCAAGACATCATCCGTCGATTCAAAGCCTCCAAGTTTGGCTCCACAGAGTTTGTGCGACTAGACCTTTCTACGCTGCCAGAAAAGGTGAGCCGTTAGAGAGGATGACCTCAGTTCTTTACCAGGATGCAGGGCAACAGATGTAGTAATCTGTGGACCTATTTTCTTGTGTTCCTTTGTTTTACTATGTATATATAAAAAAGTTAACATTACCACCTTTTTAATAAAAAAAAAAAAAATCAGATTGCAGGTTTCCAACTCTGCTAAATGGTTGCAAATTCACTCTAAAATTCACTTAAACTTGCAACATGCTGTTTTCTTTATCCCTGCCTTACATTACCACACATCTTGTGACCTTTGCACGTTCCCATGACTTTTTCTGACACTTAGTTTAAAGTCTGAACAGCTGCCCCACTTAAAAAATATCATATACTGTGTGCATATTCTTTCATTATAATGTGTTGTATTCTTATAGTATTTCCTTTTTGGTATGTTTATAGCTCTTTGAGACATTTTTCATAATAGTTTTCACAAGAGATTCTATTATATTTCTATATTTGCTCTCATTTTACATTTACATTTTTCTTACTGTGATAAAAGGGGGTTGAATATTGTTGTTGTATGGCTGCAATATGAGTCTAATATATGTAATAATAGTGTAACATCAGTAATATATTAATGTAATACAGGTGCATTAATGTGTATTATGGGTGTAATAACAGTGTTAAATGAGTGTAATAGGGGTGTATAACAAACAGTGTAATGAGTTTAATAACAGTGTAATATGGGTGTAACACGGGTCTAATGGCAGTGTAGCATGGGGAAATTAAGGGTGCAATATGGGGACAATGTAGAAAATAGCCATCAATTAAATTAACAAACTATTAATTTGATCGTACATAAATAGTTTGCACTAGATCGCATTTTAAGGGTTAAACATTTTGTGCGATAAACGATGTGGCAATAAACATGATTGTGACTCTGTTGTGCAGGTGGCCATTCAGCTGAATGACACCCACCCTGCTCTGGCCATCCCTGAGCTGATGAGGACCCTGGTGGACATTGAGAAACTGGACTGGGACAAGGTATACTTACTTTCAGCAGAGTGTGACCCACAGGCGTCAGCATGGCTACTAGGGATGTGCATCTCCATCCCTGAGGCCGATGCGATGCGCATCTCGATACGTTGCCACGATACGATACATTAACGATACCTTTGAAACACCAGGCGATGCAATACGATACGATTCACCCCTGTTGCGATACAGTTCGATACGATTTGATTCAACATTATGCGATTCGGGGCGATACGATGCGATTCAACACGATGCAAAAATAATGATACTTCAATATGGTACGACAGAGGATTTTTGTTTTATTCCTTATATGCAGCAAATCATACATTAACAAAAAAGTGCTTTACATATTTGGTACTGCACATCCCATCATGCCGTTTATGTTTTTAACTTTAAAAGCTCTCCAGAGTACAATTGTATAACACCTCAGTTAAACAATTTAAGGATGCATTGCTCATGATTAACAATGTGCAAATAACAGCTACCATAGAGTAATGCCCATACAGCTGCCAGCCTGATGTGCTTAACACTCAGAGGCTAACTCACCAGTGAGCAGAAAGCAGTGGTTTCTATCTGAACAATAAAGAAAACAAATAACCTTTTACAAACAGGTATTTCATAACTGCTTACAGTAAGGAAGACATTTAAATTATTATTGGCCGTCACAGGCTGCTGTAAGCTAAACACCTCTCTCTGACAGAACACCTCACTGAGTGATTTAACTCATGTCTCACTTTCAGGTTTCTTTTTTCAGCCGCAGACCCCACGTCGCCTCTTTATGTGCGTCGCTAAGTTCCTCGTACTACTTGTGTACTTTAAAGCGGCTCGGCATCGTTAACAATTTGCGATTGATTTTTCAAGTTGACCGTCTTTAGTAATAGTGCCGCGCACATATACCATCAGGACGTTACTGATGGGGTGCGGCTGCGGAGTGATACTGTGTGTATGCAAGTCCGCATCTAGGACGGATCTATGTATCATAGCTGTAGACCTGTTAAGTAATAAAGATACCTCATACAAAGGTCTACGGATACCTTATTACTCTCCATGACCTGCGGTCAACTATATAGCATAAATGACTATTACACCGTCTTTCTTGAACAATCCGAAGTGTTGCCAAACGTTTGATTTGTAGGTATTTTTTCGGTGCGCTGTGTTTCTCTTTCTCCTCAACTTCCGTGTGTGTTGATAACTGAGACTCTCGTTCTCCGTAGTGGCGAAGCAAATATCAAAGATCGTCTCTGCTGAGCGTTGACAAGATGAGGGGATTTTATATGAATGAATCGTTTTTTTACCGATGCAAAGACGCTACGCAATCGATGCATCGCAAGTTCAACCCGGTTCAACCCAAACTGTAGCCGATGTGCACTCTTTCAACCGGTGCACTCGCATCTTGAACGTTTATGCCGGTGCACCGATGCGAATCGGTGAATCTTAACATCTCTAATGGCTACACAACACCGAGTTGGACCTCTGACGTTACACGAAAGAAGAAGAAATAGAGCCTGTTACTGCCTCGGCCCTTCCTGCAAAAACTGTAACTGCTACAGTCTAACTGTCTAACTGCATCCTTCAACACTAAGAATGACTCTGCAGCAGGGTGAACACTGCAGGTAGACAGTGAAGTGAAATCATACACTGGGCAGAATGTAATCAAGTAAACCGACTAATATAGGATAATCTTTTCAAGAAAAAACACTGTCATTTTACACATAATATAACATTGTTTTCTGTATTTGCCCAAGGTAATGCACATATTGTCATGTTTACTCGTTCAGTGGTATTTGGTGATAATATGAGATCTCTTTGTGCAGGCCTGGGACATCGTGGTTCGTACCTGTGCCTACACCAACCACACCGTCCTGCCTGAAGCCCTGGAGCGCTGGCCCGTCGACCTCTTCCATAACCTGCTGCCCCGGCACCTGGAGATAATCTACGAGATCAACAGCCGGCACCTGGAGGTACAAAGGATGCTAGACTTAGATATCTGAGCATTTTAGGCTTTTACGTAATGCCCTCACCTACACAAATCAAAGAATATCAGAAAAATACAACATAGCAAGTTAAATATATTAAAAAAAACAAGATAGTATAGACGACGAAGATATGAGAAGTTGTAATGTAATATGTCTAAAATATCAGAAAAAACTGTTGAAAAACTCTCTTGGTATAGTATGTATAACATATAAAAAAATATATATACAGTATGTAAAAAAAATAAAACGGCATAGGATATTATGTGATACAGTGGGGCAAAAAAGTATTTAGTCAGCCACCAATTGTGCAAGTTCTCCCACTTAAAAAGATGAGAGAGGCCTGTAATTTTCATCCTAGGTATACCTCAACTAGGAGAGACAAAATGAGGAAAAATAATCCAGAAAATCACATCGTCTGATTTTTAAAGAATTTATTTGCAAATTATGGTGGAAAATAAGTATTTGGTCACCTACAAACAAACAAGATTTCTGGCTCTCACAGACCTGTAACTTCTTCTTTAAGAGCCTCCTCTGTGCTCCACTTGTTAACTGTATTAATGACACCTGTTTGAACTCGTTATCAGTATAAAAGACACCTGTCCACAACCTCAAACAGTCACACTCCAAACTCCACTATGGCCAGGCCCAAGACCAAAGAGCTGTCAAAGGACACCAGAAACAAAATTGTAGACCTGCACCAGGCTGGGAAGACTGAATCTGCAATAGGTAAGCAGCTTGGTGTAAAGAAATCAACTGTGGGAGCAATTATTAGAAAATGGAAGACATACAAGACCACTGATAATCTCCCTCGATCTGGGGCTACACGCAAGATCTCACCCCGTGGGGTCAAAATCATCACAAGAACGGTGAGCAAAAATCCCAGAACCACACGGGGGGACCTTGTCAATGATCTGCAGAGAGCTGGGAACAAAGTAACAAAGGCTACCATCAGTAACACACTACGCCGCCAGGGACTCAAATCCTGCAGTGCCAGACGTGTCCCCCTGCTTAAGCCAGTACATGTCCGGGCCCGTCTGAAGTTTGCTAGAGGGCATTTAGATGATCCAGAAGAGGATTGGGAGAATGTCATATGGTCAGATGAAACCAAAATAGAACTTTTTGGTAAAAACTCAACTAGACGTGTTTGGAGGAGAAAGAATGCTGAGTTGCATCCAAAGAACACCATACCTACTGTGAAACATGGGGGTGGAAACATCATGCTTTGGGGCTGTTTTTCTGCAAAGGGACCAGGACGACTGATCCGTGTCAAGGAAAGAATGAATGGGGCCATGTATCGTGAGATTTTGAGTGACAACCTCCTTCCATCAGCAAGGGCATTGAAGATGAAACGTGGCTGGGTCTTTCAGCATGACAATGATCCCAAACACACCGCCCGGGCAACGAAGGAGTGGCTTCGTAAGAAGCATTTCAAGGTCCTGGAGTGGCCTAGCCAGTCTCCAGATCTCAACCCCATAGAAAATCTTTGGAGGGAGTTGAAAGTCTGTGTTGCCCAGCGACAGCCCCAAAACATCACTGCAACCGAGTGTGAAAACCTTGTGAAGACTTACAGAAAACGTTTGACCTCTGTCATTGCCAACAAAGGGTATGTAACAAAGTATTGAGATGAACTTTTGTTATTGACCAAATATTTATTTTCCACCATCATTTGCAAATAAATTCTTTAAAAATCAGACAATGTGATTTTCTGGATTTTTTTTTTTTTTTCTTCTCATTTTGTCTCTCATAGTTGAGGTATGCCTAGGATGAAAATGACAGGCCTCTCATCTTTTTAAGTGGGAGAACTTGCACAATTGGTGGCTGACTAAATACTTTTTTGCAGTATAGTATTTCAAAACTATAAGAAAACGCTACATAGTATGTCAAAATGCATTTCTTTCATAAATATTTCCTATAAAAGAAAAACTGTGAATTATGGAAATACATTCATATTGATCTGTGTCTTCTGGATGTGCAAATAGCCAGCGGTTTAATAACATTTGAATGAAACATGCATAATATGTACATCTGCTGAGACGTCTCTTTCCTCCCCTTCAGCGTATTGGCAAGCTTTACCCTGGAGACCTGGACCGCCTGCGGAGGATGTCCCTGATAGAGGAAGTGGACGGCAAGAAAATCAACATGGCGCACCTGTGCATTGTGGGATCTCACGCTGTCAACGGAGTGGCCCGCATCCACTCTGAGATCATCAAAGCCACTGTGTAGGAAACATCTCTCCTCTCGTGTTTGTGCCTATGACATTAACGCTAGGAAGCATCCAGTTTATTTGTATCTGACATGACCAGTGATGCTAGAAGTACCCAAACTCAACTTAAAGGTCCCCTATTATACTCTTTTCAACATTATATTACAGATCTCGGATATATACAAAACATGTCTGAAGGATTTGGCTGAAACACCGAACAGATCATTGTAGCATCCCATAATCGCCTTTCTTTCAGCCCTGTTCCAAACGTGCTGATTCTCTGTCTGTAGCTTTAAATGCAAGTGAGCTGCTGCTGGCCACGCCCCTCTCTGAAGTTCAAGTTTCAATACTAAACTTATACAATGATGTTTTAAAACTAAAACTAAATATTTGAAAAGTTTCTTCAGGTTGAATAATATTTTGGTTCAGTTTAGCATTTGTTTTATACATTTAGGCTACCAGATGTATGCTATTCCAGACTATTTATTGAAGACGACTTACATTTCCTTCCCGTGCGCTGGTGCCAGCCATGTGACCGGCAGGTTTATAAAGAAGATGCTAAATCAAAATAATATTCAACCTGGAAAAACCTTGGAACATTTATTTATTTTAATACATCATTGCTTTTTAAAAGTTCAGGATCAAAAGTTGAACTTTCAAGTACTTTTACATTTTTTTGAATGATCAAAACTTTTGGACCAGATTTTGCTCCATATAAATACTGATGCTAATTGTGATGGAAACTTCTGAAGCAATTGGAAACAGGACTCAGAGAGACACGAGGAGAGCAGGAACTTTGATGGCAAACACTGATGGTTTATTTGGAGTTACGGCCGGAGAATTGACAAGACAGGTTGTGTGTCACGAGTTGACACAGCGGTTGCCAAACCAATTCTGAAGAACTCTTTCTGCACTCGAGGTTTTAACTAGTTCAGAGTGTAATAATCAACATTCTTCATCAGCGAGACTAAACAAATATGGACCCTGAATCTAACCAGAGCTCTCGTCCATAGGAAATAATGTGTGGCAGTGAACCTACGTTCCAGAAAAGAAGGGCCTCAAGATGTCCCTGAACTATCTCTTGTCAGCTTGTGCTCTGCCATAGACTGGCAACAACAATGCGCCCAATCTGCCCCTCCTTAAGAGAGATAGTAGCAATACCCAAGGCCGTAGACTTATGTCATGGGAAAAGAGACAGTGAAAGGAGAAAATTATGAACTGTGTCAAAGGTTGAATACCTAAACAAATTATTCCCTAACTGCTAATAAGTGTGTCATTGCTGCTCTTCTCCTCAGGTTCAAGGACTTCTACGAGTCAGACCCTGAAAAGTTTCAGAATAAGACCAATGGCATCACTCCGAGACGCTGGCTGGTCATGTGCAACCCCGGCCTGGCTGAGGTCATCGCAGAGGTGTGTGTGTTTCTGTCAATACACACAAGTGAGGGCACTTATTTCAGGAGTACAGGTTCCTGGAAGTGAAGTCCTGTTTATTTTTTGCATAGACAACAAAGGTGGGGTAGGTAAGTTTGAGAAACCAGCTCGAGATACACTTTTTGTTATATTCCATGGAATGCTCTTAACATCCCGATAGGAATGAATATCTTAAGTGCCTTGACAAAAAATACATTAAAAAATGTCATCTCTGGAAGTGTGGTACTGTAAAAAGCGCGACCAATCATCTGAGCCGGCCCGGCTAAAATAACTGGATGGCCTACCTGCCTGTCAGCCTTCCATCTGTGCACAAACTTATCTCGTGCCTTCATTGGTCATGTGCGCGTTCATGTGTGTTGGAGGAGGGGCTCTGTAAGGAAGTGGCAGATTTTTTCCGGCTGTGTATTTTCAAATTCTAGCGCACTCAAGCTGATTTCTCCAAAATTACCTACCCCACCTTCAACTAATGGACATTTGGAGCACATCCAAAACTCAGATGTATGTGTTATTTACACTGCAGATTGGCTCTATGGTATCCTGCCAAATAATAATGCAATCATCTTTTTATATAGAGGATTGGTGAGGAATACATCCGTGACCTGGACCAGCTGAAGACGCTTCTGGAATTTGTGGACGATGACACCTTCATTCGAGATGTTGCCAAAGTCAAACAGGTAAGATAATAATAGTAATATTAATAATAATAATAATACATGGTATTTATATAGCGCTTTTCCTTGTGCTAAAATACTCTTTACAAGCAAGTAAAGAAAAAATAACAAACAAAATAAATACAAATACTTAGCCAGGTGGAGGAGGGTAGGTGGGTAGAGGATTAGAAGTTGAAGGCAAGAGTGAGAAGGTGAGTTTTGCGGCCTTTTTTTGAATGATGTAAGAGTATAGTAGGTTAAAGTGAGGGTGGTGTCGAGGATGATGCCAAGGTTATTACGCAAGTTGAGGGGTTGAAAATGAAGCCGTGATGTTATGTGAAAAGTCTTGGGTTGTGCGGGTAAGTCAGTTTGAGCCGATGATGATAAGTTCTGATTTGTCGCAGTTGAGTTAAGAAAATAGTTTTGCATCCATATTTTAATGTCAGATGGTGAGTTGGGAGTGTGTGGTTGCACAAATAGATTTTGTTTAGAGGTAGAGCTTGGTGTCATTGGCATAAATGTGGAATTAGAGTTGGTGGTGAAGGAGTCCAAGTGGGATTATGTCGTTGATGAAGAGCAGGGGACCAAGTACAGAGCCCTGTGGGACACCGTGGGTGACTGAGGCGGAAAGTCTGTCGGAGAGATATGATTTAAACCAGGAGAGGAGGAGGAGATGTTTGTGTAACTAAAGAAAAGTGATTCTGTTCCTGTCTTTTGTTTGTTTCTGATCACTCCCTCTGTTTGTCATCAATTTGTAGGAGAACAAGTTGAAGTTTTCTGCCTATCTTGAAGAGCACTACAAGGTGAAGATCAACCCCAACTCCATGTTTGATGTTCAGGTGAAGAGGATCCACGAGTACAAGAGACAGCTGCTCAACTGCCTGCACATCATCACGCTGTACAACCGTGGGTGCTTTTTACTTTAGCTTGACACTTATTGTAAATAAACTTGGATTCAGAGGTAAAACAAAAGCTTTTGTTTTTTATCAGGAATCAAGAAGGATCCCAAGAAGTCATGGACCCCCAGGACTATCATGATTGGAGGAAAGGTGAGAGGTGTTAAAGGTGGTACATTGCATTTTTTTTCTATTTTTAGACCATGGATGGATAACTGGTCTACTAGGCACAGGCCAAAGTGACCATAAAAAGTCCACAAAGAAACATAAAACTAAAACAAAGAGACAAAACAACTGCACGAGACACAACATGTCTTTTTAATAGACGCAAAAGGACTCTATAGGTGGTTAAAACCAAGTACAAAAATGGGCAAGTTAGAATCAAACATATTTTATGTCTCCAGAATTATTTAAAGTTTTGAAATATCATCTCAAATTTATTTTGCATTTTGGACAAGATCCCATATGAAACAAGACATTTCTCATCAATATACAGGTGTGTTCGTACATTTGGATGTTGTAATAATGATTTGATAGTCTTTATCTGAAACGGGCATAGCAAGTCTTGGTTCATAATTGCTTCGTTCCGTAAGTTTCTTCACCAATTGTGTCTCAATAAGACACATTTTACAATATGCACACACACCAAGCATTTTCTTAAAACAGTTTTTGGATTAGTCATACATTTAGTGTAATATGGACTGATCATTATAGAGAAATGACTCAATTTAAATGTAGTTTTAGCTGCTAAATGTGTTGCTGTTATCATCTACTAATGATACTTAATCATACTTATAATGCTAAATATTCAGCAAAACAAACAGATCATTTCTTCTCCCCACCCTGAAAATATCGTTGATACATGAAGTATACTTCAGCCTGGTTTTATTCAGTGTTTCTGAAGATGATCTGCTGTGTGTCCAGGCAGCTCCAGGTTACCACACTGCTAAGATGATCATCAAGCTGATCACATCCATCGGAGACATTGTGAATAACGACCCTGTGGTGGGAGATCTCCTCAAAGTCATCTACCTGGAGAACTACCGCGTCACTCTGGCTGAGAAGGGTAACAAATACTTACTTCACCATCTTACTTAGAGATTTTTTTGTAAAATGTTAAGAGCTTAGAGCGGGGGTGTCAAACATATGGGATGACTTAGCAAAGTGTACAAATTACAGAAATGAACTGCAATTTTCACAACTTTCATATATTTTGTATGTGTTCATGTTATACATCTACAAGGCAGGGAGATAACCAAACCTTCTTCCTTAATAGTTCCCACTGTAGTTTGTATGGTGTTGTCAGCATTACTACACAGATACTTTTAATATAATTTCTATAAAGTAAAATACTGTTCAGTTCCAGATACCTGTGACTAAATGTTTCTGTAGAGACACTATGATCTGTGAGTTGTAATGCACATGTGTAAATGATAAACTGAGGCATAATATGGTTGAATTTGCACTTATTTTTCTTGGTTTGTAAAACTATCGTTCATTAAATGTGAACATTTTCACAATGTACTTTTTTGCACTCAAACAAAGGGAACAATGTGGAGATGTGGTTACTTAGAGGTTATTATGCGATGATCTTACTGCTCCGGCCCATTTGAGATCAAATTGGGCTGTATGTGGCCCCTGAACTAAAATGAGTCTTTACTGTAGTAGAACTTAGAGAGTAAAAGTGGAATTTTAAACCTCCTGTGTGCAGTCATCCCAGCGTCCGACCTGTCGGAGCAGATCTCCACAGCCGGCACCGAGGCCTCTGGCACCGGGAACATGAAGTTCATGCTGAACGGGGCTCTCACCATCGGCACCATGGATGGAGCCAACGTGGAGATGGCAGAGGAAGCTGGAGAGGAGAACCTCTTCATCTTCGGCATGAGGGTGGCAGATGTGGAGGCCATGGACAAGATTGGGTGAGCTTTCAACCAAAAAATATGAATGCTGGACCTGCACATTTTATAACGGTATTAAAATGTATTTATCTTTGTCTGTCTTTGAAACGCACTTAAAACAACACTTGTTAAGCAAATGGAATGGCTGTGTACAAGTTGACTTTCCTCTGAAATGCAGTATGTTTTTGGGTTGCAATGTTTCGGTAGCAATACGTGAACTCTCAATTCTATATGTATTAATGATTATGTTGTTCATATTTTATGTTTGTATTGTCTGGGCCCCTGTTCTCAAGCTTCCTATAGCTTATTGGGGTGTCCTGTTTCACATGAGTCCTTTATGTCTCATGATTGTACCTGTATTTTTATTTAAAAAACGTCCAAATGTGCCCATGATGTGAGGAATATCTTTTCTCCACAGTTATGACGCTGCGTCGTACTACAACCGTCTCCCCGAGCTGAAGCAGGCCATGGACCAGATCTCCGGGGGCTTCTTTAGCCCCGGCCAGCCTGACCTTTTCAGAGACCTGGTCAACATGCTGATGCAGCACGACAGGTGGGAGGCCACTGCTGACACTGACGACTCAGCACTTTGTCTGTGCTGACACACGGGCTACCTGTCAGCCCACAGCCATTCATTGAGTCATCAATGTATCACTGTCACTGCCTCATGAGAGGGAAGGAGGTGTTGGATTTGATTCTGTGAAGCAAGTCATCATCATCTCCTAAAGTCAACTGGCTCTCATTAATGCAAAGGCCCTATAAGACTGATTTAAAACCGTGTTGTTCCCGTCATTAAAGAGATGGTTTTAAGTGGGGCTATGTGAGATGCTTATCTCATAGTTAGAGTAATAACAAAACCTCTAAACTATCCCTTTTAATGTCTCAAATAAACAAAGTATTCATTCTGACCCTAACCCTAACCCTTTGCAGGTTCAAGGTGTTTGCAGACTATGAAGCCTACATCAAAACTCAAGACAGAGTCAGCACTCTCTTCAAGGTCAGTGTGTCAGCAAGAGGAAATCAGGATGAGATCAAGTCTAAATGTATTTGTTCTTAAGTAGCAAAAATAATCTTGTCAGTACTGCATTCACCTTTTATGAACATAACATTTGTTTCTGCTTTACTTCCATATTATATATTCCAAATTCAATGCTTTACTGCAGCATATTGTACTTGTATACTGCCATCTGATTCATATTCTATGTGAAACTGAACCATTATATACAGGACTGTCTCAGAAAATTAGAATATTGTGATAAAGTTCTTTATTTTCTGTAATGCAATTAAAAAAACAAAAATGTCATACATTCTGGATTCATTACAAATCAACTGAAATATTGCAAGCCTTTTATTATTTTAATATTGCTGATTATGGCATACAGCTTAAGAAAACTCAAATATCCTATCTCTAAATATTAGAATATCATGAAAAAGTATACTAGTAGGGTGTTCAACGAATCACTTGAATCGTCTAATTAACTCGAAACACCTGCAAGGGTTTCCTGAGCCTTGAAAAACACTCAGCTTGGTTCAGTAAACTAAATCACAAGTATGGGGAAGACTGCTGATCTGACTGCTGTCCAGAGGACCGTCATTGACACCCTCCATCAGGAGGGTAAGACACAAAAAGAAATTTCTCAAAGAGCAAGCTGTTCACAGAGTGCAGTTTCAAAGCACATCCACAAAAAGTCTGTTGGAAGGGGGAAATGTGGCAGGAAACGCTGCACAACCAAGAGAGATGACCGCAGCCTTAACAGCATTGTGAAGAAGAGTCGCTTCCAGAATTTGGGGGAGCTTCAAAGACAGTGGACTGAAGCTGGAGTCCAGGTATCAAAAGTCACTGTTCACAGACGTGTCCGGGAAATGGGCTACAATAGCCGTATTCCCATGGTCAAGCCACTTCTGAACTCAAGACAACGGAAGAGGCGTCTGACTTGGGCTAAGGAAAAGAAGCACTGGACAGTTGCACAGTGGTCCAAAGTCCTCTTTTCAGACGAAAGCAAGTTTTGTATTTCATTTGGAAGTCAAGGCGCCAGAGTCTGGAGAAAGGCTGGAGAGGAGCAAAATCCAAGTTGCTTGAAATCCAGTGTGAAGTTCCCACAGTCAGCGATGGTTTGGGGAGCCATGTCAGCTGCTGGTGTTGGTCCACTGTGTTTCATCAAGCCCAGAGTAAATGCAGCTGTGTACCAAGAGATTTTAGAGCACAACATGCTTCCGTCTGCTGAAAAGCTCTATGGAGATGAGGAATTCATTTTCCAGCATGATCTGGCACCTGCCCACAGTGCCAAAACCACCAGTAACTGGTGTACTGACCATGGCATTATTGTCCTCGATTGGCCTGCAAATTCCCCTGACCTGAACCCCATAGAGAATATGTGGGGTATTGTGAAGAAGAAGCTGAAAGACACCAGACCCAACAATGCTAATGAGCTAAAGGCCGCTATTGAAGCATCCTGGTCATCCATAACACCTCAGCAATGCCACAGGCTGATTGCCTCCATGCCACGCCGCATTGATGCAGTAATCCGTGCAAAAGGATTCCCAACCAAGTACTGAGTGCATTAATGGACATTTTCAAATGTTTGATTGTGTTTTGCTGTTATAAATCTTTTTTTTTTACTTGGTCTGAGGAACTATTCTAATTTTTTGAGATAGGATTTTTGAGTTTTCTTAAGCTGTATGCCATAATCAGCAATATTAAAATAATAAAAGGCTTGCAATATTTCAGTTGATTTGTAATGAATCCAGAATGTATGACATTTTTGTTTTTTTAATTGCATTACAGAAAATAAAGAACTTTATCACAATATTCTAATTTTCTGAGACAGTCCTGTATGTTGAGGACACGAGCATACTTTTACAACTACTGTGTCATTCAACCTGCAGTGCCACCGAACAGTATATCAGAATAAAACACAATATATTACACACATTTATAAAACAAAAAAAATACAATTAGCTAACTATACACATTATTATGATATTACATTTGAATTTGAAAGCAATAATAATAATTGATAACATACCGTATTGTATTATCCTCTAGCCTTAGTGTATTCAAAGTAAGAGTTACCTTGTTCTATATTATTTTTGTACTAAACTACCCTACTATTTCTCAGGATTTAAATGAGGTATATCTTATTTGACATCTCTACCTTTCCTCTTTCAGGACCCTAAAGCGTGGACCAAGATGGTGATCCATAACATCGCGGGCTGTGGAAAATTCTCCAGCGACCGCACCATTTCCCAGTATGCCCGTGAGATCTGGGGCATGGAGCCCAGCCTGGAGAAGATTGCCGCCCCCGACGACCCCCGCTAAACCTCAGCAGCCCCCTCCTCCTGTAGCTCACTGCGGTCCAAGCACTGGAGAAAACCCCTGTAGCTTTTCACTTGTGGCATTATTTCCTTACATTATCGTCCCATAAATAACCGCTATCACTCCCAGTTGATCTTGTTTTGAAGTGGGTTTTTTCCATCTGTATTTTCTCTTTGTATCAGCAATGCATATTCTCACTGTTGGGTAAAGTAACCTTTATCTCTATATAAGCCTATCAGCCAGATTACATCATGGGATTTTTATTGGGCACTGTAACAAAAATATTAATGATTTTGCTCCAACAATCCTCCCATTATCCAAAATGTCCAACTAATGTTTGGAAATAGGTCAAAACATCAAGAGCTGAGACCTTTAGAATGCTTTAACAAATACTGGGATTAGGTCTTTAACCAAACAGTGATTTTAACCTTTATTCTAGCTACATATTTTTCTACTTTGATCTGAACAAACCACTGTTATGCTTTCAAACCAGCAAATGTCTTCCACCATGACGGAGAGAAGTGACACTTAGGGGTTAATGAAGGGACCTGTGACAGGGTGGTGTTGGAAGGAAGCCTGGTCTCCATTTTACCGCAGATTAACATCATTATTATTATATTCAAAGACTCCGTCCGGTTATGTTTCATGGTGTTTGTTGAATATATCTGTTTATCTATCCGTCCTGTGTCTCAGCATGTTTATGTCTGTTTCTTCCTAAAAGTGTTAGAAATTAACAAAGCCTTCTCTGCCTAAAATCTAAGTGACTGAATTAATCTTGAAAATGTGTGTGTTCTGTAATGTACTGTAGTTGTGTATGTGTGTATGTATACCATACTTTAGTCCAAGACACTGTGGGTATCGGCTCCATTGATGTACTGTAACAGCATATATTCCTGCTCAAGCTACTGCATATGAGCTGTGGTGCTGTAGACTGCAGAAAGCCCATAAACCTAATATTTCACTAGAAGACCATGCTTTTCTTTTCTTTTTGTCAATAAATGACAAAACTATCAACACCTCAGACGTTTCGTTTCATTTTGCTACTCAATGTTGACACATCAAAATAACATTCTGAATCAGAAATCCTTTTAGTCTGCAGTGGGGGTAAAGCGTTACTTCACAAGTGACAGATAAAAGGCAACAAAAAAGAGTAAGCTAACATAGAAAATAAATCCGTGTATCTACTGTCCAATTGTTTTTCTTTGTTAAACACGTAAACGGAAGAGCGTCTGAGAGGCCTTTTTGCTTTTTACCTTACTAAATGGTCAAATGGTCCTTGGAGCGAGGAGCGGGGCGAAACTCACGGAAGTGATTTCGAAACAAAAGCACTCGTTTGCAAAAATCACACTTTGGCCCAATCCCAAACCACTCCCTCGACCCTACCCCTCCGTGACGGAGTGAACTCCGTCTGTAGCCACACTCGCAGCTCAACGAGGCTCCCTCCTGTCAGGTGGAGGCAGTAAATACAGCAGCAAGCTTTGGGACGGCTTCCCCTCTCTCTGGCAGAAACAGGAAATGCCGTAACTGTATGTAACAACGGTTTCAAATCAGCATCTCTTTGACAAGAAATGTAAATTAATAACTCAAATAAAACTCCAAACATCTTTAATTGTGTTACTTTTTTGTAAAGCTCATTTAGTTTTAAACCTGATGTTTATAAGCTTCTTAGTTTTTGCAACAGTCTGTAAATATACACAACTTTATAATAAAATACACACATTTACCTTGTTCTAGACAAAACACAGGTATGATCCTAAGTTAAAAACATATGAGGTTATCATGAGGTTGTTTTAATAATTTCACCACCATATATGTAAATCTCTAATAATTTTTCAAATGCTGCTTTCCATTTTTATGATGATACTGTTATTTATGGTTCATCCTCTTCTATAGAGCAAAGTCTTGATTTCCTCCAGTCTGCCTTTGATCTTATTCCATCCCATTTATCTCAACTCAAGTTAGTATTAAATGCAGACAACTCCAAACTCATGATATTCTCAAATGGCAAAAAGTTAACTTCTTTTCTCCCCAACATTTGTACTGTTCAAGGGACTGACATTGACATTGAAAGGGTCACTACATACACATATCTAGGTTTCATTATTGATCAGAACTTATCTTTCAAGTCACACACTGAAAATATTGTTTTAAAATTAGGTTTCTCCTTTCAGACAAGGAAACATTTGATCTCTGCAACGTTTTTACCAGTATTGGATTCTGGTGATCTGCTTTACATGAATGCCTCTGACCAGTGCCTAAAGAGTTTGGATACTGTGTACCATTGTGCATTATGTTTTATTACATATACATATATTGTGAGTTTGGAATAAATATGCACTTTATGAAAATTATTAGTTGGTTACTGTTAGTAAAAAACAGTAAGGTTAATACTGGTTGTTTGTTACACTTGGATATGTTTTCTGTAATACTTGTAACATAATTATTCTCCAGTTTATGCATTTGAGTGACTTGCAGTTAATGCTCGACATTCAATTCAAAACCTTTATTTATCCAGGTAAAATCCCATTGAGATCAATGATCTATTTTTCAAGGGAGACCTGCAGCAGTAGGTTCCACATGAAGACATAAAAACATAAACAACAGAACAACAAAAGGACATCATACAGCAAAAATTACAGGGATTACAATTTACATATCTATCCACATTCCACATGTACAGGTACCAACAGCATCTGATTGTGGAGCATCCAACCAAGCTTTAAAAACATGTAGTGGTACCAGCTTGGTAATTTTCCATTATTTTTGAAGACTGTTCCAAGTTAGTGGAGCTGCACATCTAAGACAGTCCTAGCACTTGGCACATTTAATAAAACCACAGCATGAGATCTCAGGCAATAAGTACTTTCAATTTGCCGAGAGATCAGGGAGCAGATATAAGATGGTACTTTATCCAACATGACTTTGTAAATGAAAATATACCAGTGACTGAGCCTCAGTACAGTAAGTGATGGCAAAACCGCCTTGGTTTACAGTGTACAGTGATGCGTAAGTGCTTTACAGTTTGTCACAAATCTCAGTGCACTGTGATAGTAAAACCTTATTGTGGTGTAATTATATATCCAAAGCAGTCAGAAGTCAGAAAATCATTAGTGATGTTTAACCACTCAGAAGACAGCCCATCAAAATGAACACATTGGGACCTTTCAGAGAGGTAGTTCATCTTCTACATATAATAACGGACAAAGTGAAGAATGAAGTGTAGGCTATGTTTAAATGTTCGGAATTTGACCGTGTATGATGGTCCTCTTGAGTTGCCGTACAGCCAATGGCGTACAGCCATTGCTCCGTTTTCATGTTTTTTTAACATGTTTTTCACAAACATTTTCACAAGCTAGGAGTATAGGAATACTTCAATTCGGTTCGTCATGATCTGTAGATGTGATTTGCCCCCGAGCACCCCTGGGTAAATTACCGTACAGCCAATCACAATGCGTACAATGCGTGACGTCATTGGTAAGAGACGGCCCCCGAACACATATGGTACCCCGAACACATCTGGTACCGACACCGGGGTTGCGTTCCGATAATCCAAAAATCAGCTCCTGAGTTCTAACCCTATCTCCTATTCCTTGACCTCTGAGTGAAACATCACGGGGTTAAGGGATAGTGGATAGGAGAATTCAAAAGGATTTAGGAGAAGAGACTGCGGTACTTTAGAGAATCCGAATTCACTTTCACTATCTGACATGTTTATGATGCGCCAGCGGACGTCTGCTGCTGTGGTGAAACTATGGAAACTACAGTGTTCTATACAACGGACTACAACATCGATGTATAATAAGAACGAAGGACTACTGTAAACTCATCTAGAGACTCTGCACCGTGCTCTGATGCTGTTGTTTTATGCTTTATGAACGTGGACAACAGAGAAACATATTCTTCATGACCAAAGTTGTAATTGAAATAAAAAAGGAAAGTGACATTTATGCTCGTCACCCTCTCCCTCCGGTCCACATTAATACAAATGATCCCAATACGTATGATTGTATGAAAATATATTAAAATCAATACAAATGTATTTATTATAAACGTTAGTCCTTAACACCTATCACTGTGTATATCACCATTCAAACATCTTTTAAAAGTTGAACAAACCCCACAAAGCTCAGTGAAATGTTGACTTTATTTGATCATTTCAGTAAAAACTAACGTTCATATTTCTCTTTTTGATTATAATACTGATGAACATTCAAAACAAAGCACTTTGGCAAGTTACCACATACGTTTTAAAATGCTTAATGAGCAACGTAACTTTCATGATATAACTTCTCCGTCTTAATCGTTTGTTTCCGTGAATGGCCGACTGTTGTGTGACGGCAAATGCTGTGGCTGCAAGGCATTGTGGGGCAGAATTTTCTCCTCTCCTTTCGGTAAGGGAGTTCCAGTGGTTCCTAAGCTAAAGGAGGTTATAAAGGAAGTTTGAAACCTCCTTTCCTTTCATTTGGAGAATTGGAACGGCACTTAACATGGCTGCCATTGACGTACTCCCGGGTCATTTCACTTGGTTAGGAAGGTTCCTAAGCTAAATGGACTATAGAGAACCGCAGTGACGCGTCGTAAAACCCGGAAGTAAACTTCTTCCGGTTCGTTCTTGAAAAACCAATGCAAATTCTCCATAGGATTTTGGAAAATAGCTCGAAATAAGGTCTGTGGTTGACCTGTGGTTTAAGAAAGGGATCACGTTTTGTTCAGCCGGATAATCTCCACATGTCAACCCTACTTTTATAATTTTTGAATCATAAATCTAGTCGCCAGAAGCAAAATGCTAACGTTATGCTATAAACGAAGCCAGTTCCAGTGCAAACTACAAGCCAGTGCAGCAGCAGGGTCGCACGACTTCAACGTCACGTCAACTTAAGATCGTTTCAACTGACTTGCACTGAAACTGCACTTTGAACACTTTAAATATATTAACATTTTAAACTGTATACCCCGGTTATCTAGGCCCTTTTTGTTTTGTTTAATGTATACCACATTTATCTCGGCCCTTTTTGTTTTCTTTTATGTATACATGTCACACTGTGGGAAACGATATTTCGATATTTCTGGATGTATAACACATGTAGAATTTTTGACAATAAAGCTGAATTTGACTTTCGCGTGCTTGCATATTTTAACAAAGCTTTTCATTTTAGCCACACTGAATTTAACTAGAAGTCATGGCTGTGTCAATTACCAGTCTGATATCGTTTTACAAAGATGACAAGAAGAGTGTAGATAGAGGAGAGAACCACTACAAGTCAGGACGCGTAACAGTGCAGCCTAGATGAAGGTGTGCTTACCGGTGTTGTCAGGGCTAGCATGAGGGACAAGGTTTATAGTGTGGGTGAGTAGTGATAGCAAGAGTACCGTTAACCTAGAGTTAATTTATTCACATTAATTCCCATCAACAAATCAATTGTATGTGTCACATGAAATCTTTATTAGGCAAGGCGAGGTTAATTTATATAGCACTTTTCAACACAAGGCAATTCAAAGTGCTTTACAAAAAATGAAAGACATTAAGAAAATGGCATTTAAAATCAGTCATTAAAAAGAAAAGCTCATAAAATAAACATTAAAAGAAAAAATACATGGATAGAAGTTACACTGCAGTCTAAGATATGAATAGTTCAATTAAAAGCAGCGACAAAAAGAAAAGTCCTCAGCCTGGATTTAAAAGTAGTAAGAGTTTTAGCGGACCTGCAGGTTTCTGGGAGTTTGTTCCAGATATTTAGAGCATAATAACTAAACGCTGCTTCTCCATGTTTAATTCTGACTCTGGGGACAGAAAGCTGACCCGTCCCTGAAGACCTGAGAGACTTGGATGGTTAATAATTTAGCAGGAGGTCAGAAATGTATTTTGGGCCTAAACCATTCAGTGCTTTATAAACAGCAGCAGTATTTTGAAATCCATTCTTTGACACACAGGAAGCCAGTGTAAAGACTTCAGAACAGGAGTGATGTGATCCACTTTCTTAGTGTCAGTGAGGACTCGAGCAGCGGTGTTCTGAATCAGCTGCAGCTTTCTAATAGATTTTTTAGTGAGACCTGTGAAGACAACATTGCAGTAGTCCAGTCTACTGAAGATAAAAGCATGGACACGTTTTTCCAAATCCTGCTGTGACATTAGTCTTTTAATCCTAGATATGTTCTTTAGGTGATAGTAAGCTGATTTAGTAACTGTTTTAATGTGACTGTTGAAACCAATAACTAATTTAACCCGCTCACAAGAGAGCCCACCTCCAAAGATCGTGACTGGCTGAGGGACAGACTCGGGGGCAGGTTTTCAGGAATTTCTTGGCTTCTCTCCCCCGAGCCAGAAGAGGAACACTGCAGCTTGGAAACACTTACTGTTCCTGAAATTATCAAATCTGTTGGGCATCAGGGACCTGAGGCAATTGTGGCAAGCATGGCATTGTCTGAAGAGCAACAGAGGGCAATTCAGGTGGCTACCACTGGTCAGCGAACCAACTCAAACTGGCATTTGTTCAGGAAAGGAAGGTTGACTGCCAGCAACTTTGGAGCTGTCGTGAGGTCAAAGCGTGTGACTGCTTCCCTTATTGCCAGGGTGCTAGGGCAACAACAGGCCCTTGATGGTGTTTTGTCTGTACAGTGGGGGACTATGAATGAATGTGAGGGCGTCAGGGCATTCACCACTGCAACTCAGATGCAGGTCCATGAGTCAGATTTGTGGCTCTCCCTATCAGGATTGTTGGGGGCATCTCCAGATGGTCTGGTAGGGTCTTCCACTGTGCTGGAGGTAAAGTGTCCCTACGGAGCCAGGGAAATAACAATTAGTGAAGCATTGCAAATCAAGGGCTTCTGTGTCAGTAAGGAAGGAGAAACATTCAGCCTGCGTGAGGAACATCCTTACTGGCACCAAGTGCAAGGTCAGCTTCACCTCACTGCAAGAAAGAAGAAGAAATAAAAAAAATGTGAATTTTTTTTAATTTACATTTACTCGCCTTTGCAATGTTGTGGTTGTTAGAGTGTTAGGTTTCCTGTCAGCTCGTCTGTTGGGAAGATATAAAATATTAGTTTCATGGAAATCACACCGTCACATATAAGAGCATTAAGACATACAGTACATAGGCTAAAACAAAACATCTAAAGATATAACCTTGCACTTCGATAAGTCTCGTGAACATTTGCACTATTTTGACATTTTTATAGATGAAAATTGAACTAAAGAAATAAATGGTAGATTAATCCATATTGAAAATAGGTGTCAGCTGCTACAATAATTATAATAGTTATATTTCTTAATGAATTAAGATAAGATATTACTGTATTGATCCCAATTTGGGAAATGTTTGTGTTGCAGCAGCATAACAGGAAAAACAAAATATAAGTTATTATATATACAAAAGTATGTGAGGGATGGAATATTAAATTGAATATAAATGTAAAATGTACATGTGATTTTACATCCAAGAGAGTTCTCTGCCAGCCAGAGGTGATTTGTTATTAGTTCAATATGTCAAACTGATTTCCCTGACTACAATCTTTAGTTACTTGGTGAAACGTTATGCTGCTTGTACTAATTAGACTTATCATATAAGCCACGCAGGTTTTAATAGGATGTATTCATTATCTTTACTTATGTTGCGGTCTTTTCAGCAGCGCCATCTCTAAAACGGCGATACAGTCACTACCCATCATTTACATTTCACCGTGACATGGACAAAAATGTAACGTCAGCTTACCTCATGGCACGAATCCAGACTCTCCTTTGGAAAACATTGGCCGGGAAACGATAGAACAAGCACGTTTCATGCGAAGACCTGTGGCTGCAACCCGGAGCAATGCAACAAACCATTGCGTAGCTAACTAGTAGCGCTAGCTTTAGCTAACGTTAGCTAACGAAACGAACTGCCTAGTAAAATTGGAAAACACTGGTAATTAATTATTCTATAATTTGTAAAACTATGGGGAGAAAATTCTGCATGTTAACTATAAAACAGTTAATGGGGCTAGTGCAAACCGGGCGATTGATTGAACACCATCGACCTGAAAGACACATACTTTCATGTGGAAATTGCTCCAGAGCACAGAAAGTGTCTGCGTTTTGCCTTCCAGGGAATAGCCTACGAGTACAACAGATTACCGTTCGGCTACTCCCTATCCCCATGCACATTCAGAATGTGTGGCCACTGCGCTTCAACCGCTGCGCGCCCACGGCATGAGAGTTTTTCTTTTACCTAGACGACCTCATGATCATGGCCGGGTCCAGGGAACAGGCAATGCTTTGCACAGCACAATTGATCACACACCTAACCAAATTAGGCTTTGCGATCAATTGAAAAAAGAGCACCCCCATACCTCACCAACAGGCGTTGTAGTTGAGAGTGGTGTTCGATGCAGGCGCGCTACGCGCCACCCTGTCAGGGAGCTGCAGTGCGTCCCTTCTCCGGGCGGTTCACAGGCTGTGACAGGGGGCGACAGTGACAGCTTTCACTGTCATGCAGACTTTGAGTTTCATGACGGCTGCTCACATTGTGGTCCCGCAGGGGTTACTGCATATGCGCCGCCTGCAGAGTTGGTTCTCCAGCCTGCGTTTGGATCCCAAGAGGCACAAACGGTGGCTGGTGACCATCCCCCCCTCAGTGGAGGGCAACCTCCGGTTCTGGGGGTCTCCCGGGCGCCTCCGGAGGGGGTCTCCACTGGGACGGGTAACCTCCTACATCACAGTATTCACGGGAACAGGATGGGGAGGGACCTGCCTGAAGAGGGCTATAGGTGGGCGCTGGTCTCTAACAGAAACACGACACAGCAACCTCCTAGAGCTGCGGGCGGTAGTGTTAGTCCTCCAGCATTTCATGCCCCTAATTCAAGGGAGACATGTATTGGTCAGGAGCGACAACAGCACCACAGTGGCTTATATCAACAGGCAAGGCGGAGTCCGCTCCGCCACCTTGTTGGCCACAGGGGAGAGGCTGTGGTTATGGGCTTCAGAGGTGGTGTTATCTCTGAGAGCCCTCCATATCCCGGGACTTGAGAACAGGGGGGCCGACCTCATGTTGAGGGGCAGCCCCCTGCCAGGCGAATGGACGCTTCACCCAGAGGTGGTGAAGCAGATCTGGGCCCAGTTTGGGAGAGCGGAAGTGGATCTGTTCGCCAGCCGGCGCAACAGCCACTGTGCCCTGTGGTTCTCCATGGCCCTGAGCGACGACCCGCCTTTAGGGGTGGACGTGTTTGCACACGAGCCATGGCCAAGGAAGCTGCTATACGCCTTTCCACCGCTGTGTCTCACTCTCCTGGGGAGAGTGAGGCGAGAACGTCTGGCAGTCATTCTGATAGCGCCGGATCGCGTCGGGGCTCCGTGGTACTCAGAGATGACACAGATGAAGGTGGGCCAGCCCTGGGCGATTCCCCTGTTCTGTGGGACGATGTCTCAAGAGGCAGGTGCAATCGGGGCGTTACCCACTCTGGGCCGTCCTCTCCAGGCCTGGCTCCTGAGAGGGACAGGCTGAGACAGGGTGGATTGTCTGATAGCGTTATTCAGTCTATCCAGGCAGCTAGAGCAGGATCCACCACAGCCTGTTACAGGCCGAAGTGGCTGGGATTCCAGCGATGGTGTGAGGAGCGGAAAATAGAGCCCCTATATTGTGAGTTGGGCTCTATTTTGTCCTTTTCACAGTTATTGGTGGACAGAGGACTTGCTCATTCTACTGTAAAGTGTATGCAGCAGCCAGCTCGTCCTGTCATGAGGGATTCAACGGCAGGTCAGCCTTTTCTCATCCACTGATGTTGCGGTTTTTACAGGGGGTCAGGAGGCTGCGCCCAGTAGTGCGCGCCTCCACCCCGCAGTGGGACCTGCCGCTGGTGCTCGAGGCTCTGGTCACAGAGCCATTTGAGCCTCTAGAGCAGGGGTCTCAAACTCAAGGCCCGGGGGCCAAATCCGGCCCGCGACTTCATTTCATGCGGCCCCACAAGAGCTTACAAAGAATATCATATGTGTATTATACAGTTACATGCCGCTTTACAGAAGCACATTGCCCATAAACTACATGCCCCACAATGCATCTCAAATTAGACTTTCTTCTTCAGAATTTGGCTTTTCTTTTTAAATCACTTTGTGACATGCACACTGAAGAGACTTGCAATTATTTGCCCTAGACTTCTGCTTTCAGACGTAGTTAATTATGAAGTTATTACCCTATCCGATAATAATCCAATGCAGAGGCAATCATGTAATATAATACATTATTTTATATATATTATATATTTATATATGTATATTTATATAGTCTTGAAGTTACAACCAGCCCTTTGAGTGCAACCATGATGCTGATGTGGCCCGTAATGAAATTGAGTTTGACACCCCTGCTCTAGAGCTATCCTCCCTGAAAGCACTGTCGTGGAAGACAGCGTTGCTACTTACCTTAACGTCAGCCAAAAGAGTGTCCGAGTTAACCGCTCTGTCGGTGCACCCGAGTTGTTTACTGATTCGGGGTGACCGGGGCGGGGCGACACTCAGACCGAACCCCTCCTTTGTGCCCAAGAGCCTAAGGAGTGCGTTCAGGTCGAGGGCTATTCAGTTGGGGGGATTTAGTCTCCCACCCCATGGTGGGGCCAGGGAAGCTAAATTACACCTCCTCTGCCCGGTGCGCGCGTTATCATGTTATGTAGAGCGCACAGCTACCCTGAGACGCACTGAACAGCTGTTTGTGTGCTTCGGGGGCGGGGTGACTGGAAAAGCTCTGTCCAAGAAACGCCTGGCAGGCTGGCTTTGCGGAGGCATTGCACACGCCTACGAGCAGGCAGGGAGAGCCTGTCCCATGGGGTCCGTGCGCACTCCACACGAGCTGTGGCTGCATCGACAGCTTTATTCAACAGTGTGAGTGTGGAGGACATATGCACGGCGGCGTCTTGGTCAACGCCAGGTCCCTTCATAAAGTTTTGTCTCTTGGATATGTCTGGCTCTTTCTCAGCGTCTGTGCTTGCTGGGGCAACACAGGACCGGTGAGGAAGGAGGGTCTCTGGGTCAGTTGGCATCTGACCCCCTCCCCGGGCGTAAATGCGCTTACGTTTCTCCGGACTCCTGGAGGGTCGCGGGGTGACGTAATGCGCTTTGGGCCCTTACAGGGCTAAAGGGCTCCCCTCGCCTGCCTGGGGGCAGGAGGGGGAGAGCCCTCCATACTATAGTCCGTACACACTCTGCACGGGGTCAGTGTCTGAGTGCGGGGACATAGGGGGCACTTGCGCTCTCCCCGTGCTCTTTAGTGACTCAGGAGAGAGGGTGCATAGTGAACCCATACTTTCCCTGTCTGCCTATAAGCGGACGCAGGGGAGCCCTCAGCACTGTTTTCGAGCACACTTTTATGCGAGGCAAGCGCGTCAGGGTGTGCTCTATCAGCCGCAGCCCGGACTTCTCCACAGTTACAACCGAGGGATAGGTGAGTGAGGCGCAGCGGCTGCTAAAGCCGGTCAGGGACAGTGAGGTGGAACGGTATGTTGGACGAAAGTGCGTGCATACATCGGGGCTCCGCCCACTGTACCCATAGAGTCCAGTAGAGGGCGGAGCCTGTGAGAGATATAACGCCGGGTTACGTATTGTAACCCTTGTTATATTAGCACAGGCTGAGCCCTCTACCTTGTGGCACTGTCTGTCCTATACCGCTCGCTGAAGAGTGGTGTAGAATGGTGGTCAGGAGGCGAGGCCTCCTTTTATACGGAAGTGAGATGCGCACGCATTCAGGTAGGCCCGCCCCGGGGCCGGCTACGTCTATAGAAATCTCAGTAGGTGAATGCTTGCATGATAAGGTAGTACCCATAGAGTCCAGTAGAGGGCTCCGCCTGTGCTAATATAACAAGGGTTACAATACGTAACCCGGCGTTATGGGTTTGTGCACTGAATGGTTTGACAGTTCTTTCTGTATTCATTTAAATGCACTTTGTAATGTGTCTGGGTCAAATGTGACCAAAACGTATGATTTTTTTGTTAATACTTGAAAAGTGAAAAAATAGTATTGCTACAGTACTACCTCTTTGTGTTGCATTGCTCTTTAGCTGTTTTTTTTGTATTCGAGGACATTTATTAAGACTGCTATTATTGTATTCAGTAAATTAGGGGTGCAACAACTAATCGACTTAATCGATTAAAATCGATTACCAAATTAGTTGGCAACTAATTCAGTCGTCGATTCGTTGTTGACGTCATCACATGTGTTCTACACCCCGTTAAGCTCCAACGTTATCGCTCTTTTTATCGGTACAGGAGACATTTAAAACATATGTCATATGTATTATTGCTACATAAACATTATATCGCAGTCTTAGTGTCGCCAACTCAGTTTCTAATATGCAATATGACTACAAAATGCGTCTATAATGTATTTTCGATCTTCCCAATTCAGACAAGAGATCTCTCCCCCGCCTGCATGCGAGGGGGCGGGGCAGTTTACACACACACGCAGGAGATGGCGAAGAGAACGCGCTCCGAGGTGTGGTTAAACTTTAGCCGTCTCGATGTGGACAATGCTCGTTCCAAAAGTGCAATAAAAGTTTATCATATAAGGGCGGTAAAACGAGCAATTTGTCTAAACATTTAGCAAAAGTGCACCACATTCAGACGGAGGAATGCACCGGGTTCGACTGTCTTTCTAGCAGCTCTGTAACGCCGTCCACGAGTAACGTTTCCACGTCAGGTGTTATGTATGCTAGCAGCAACACACAGAGTTAACTCAGTTATAAAAACATAGGTTAATGATTAGAGGTAACTGAGTTATTTTGTTAAAGTTTCAGCTATTCTGTTTACAGTTCTGTCATCACATTATTTAATATGATTTGTTAAAACATTGTTGTTTCTTTTGATGTGAAATATTATGCATTTAATTAAAATAAAAAGCAATGTTAGTTTTGTTCACAATTTGTTTAGTTAGTTTACCTTATTTCTTGTCAAAAGAACCGTTAATACTATCGTTAAAAGGACCGGATCCATAAGCAGTATCGATATAAGTAGTAATACAGTTAAAACCTTAACGATCTGAATAATCGATTAATCGTTTCATTAATCGATAGATTAATCGATTATCAAATTAGTCGTTTGTTGCAGCCCTACAGTAAATGCACTTTGTGATGTGCCTGGTTCAAAAAACATAACCTGAATATTTGACTTCTAAAGCAAACAAATGTAATGCTACAACTTTGCACTTTTTTTTCAGATTCTGTTAAATTAATGCTAATTTGTTGTGTTTTTATGCACTTTTTGACCTACCTTTGTTAGATGAACAATGAATAAAAATTGCATGTTTTTCATCGCAGTAATATGTGTTGGTTTAAAATGTGTCACTACTCGTTTTTTACAGGCCACTGAATGTCTGGCCCAGCTACATTTGGTATAGTTATAAAAATCTGGCCCAATTGAATGTGTAATTGAATAGCCCTGGATTAGACCATGGATTAAACGCCGCGGCAGACAGGGAGAATGAAAAAACATGGATAAAAATCAAAGAAAACGAAAAGAAAAAGGTGGGGCCGAGAAGGCAAGAGAAAAAAAAGGTGAAGTCACTCACAGGTAAAGCATATACATGTTGCAAATTGACAAACCTTTTTGGCAGCAGCGCTGCTACAAGCACTATCAGCAGCAGTTTAGATGATGAAGAGAATGATGAGGGCGCCAGTTCAGATATACAGCCAGCCTCCTGCGTTCATGATGAGGGACAGAGTTGAGCTGGTGGAAGAATCATCTCAACTGGCACATACAAGTGCAGGGCAAGAGCAAGAGGTGGGTGAGAATTATCCCTTGAACTCAGTGGCGTTTTCTCCTGGAGGCCAAGGGAAGCCAGGCTTCCCCTGTTTTTTTGGATTGTAGTTATAATTTTACTAAATAAATAAAAACGCTTCGTTTAGTTTCGGTAATTATTCTGTCGGCCCATCTCTCCTTCATTCTCATTGAGTATTTTACAAAGAGTGAAACAGCGCCCCTCTAGATGTTATGATGAAACAGTAGATTGCACTCTCTGTTGCGAGAGGAGGCTAGCCGAAATTGTCTTCCCTTGGTGAAAATAAATATATATAGACATTTTTATTCATTTGGATAAACCTGATAAAATAATAAAATTGAGGGATTGACCAATCAGCTGATACTCACGTCATGCCTCACAATCCAATCAAATCGCATCAAGTTCAGTTCGTACTGTAACTGTCATCACTGCCCTTAAAAAGTAGCAAGCAATTGAATCAAGTGCAATTATGGAGGGTGGAGATTTGGAGTATTTCATCAAAAATAATTTTACTAAACTTCCGCTACACAGCAGCAACTAAAAATGAAATCTGATGACAGACCAATGCCCAAACTGGAGCTGTGTACAGAGAGGAAAAAAGGAGCGAATCGGACGTAAAGCTTTAAATAATAAACAGCGGATTTCTAACATTTGACATTTCATGTGGCCGGACTGGGTCAGTTTCCAGGGCTGAATTTTAGTCCCAGTCCGCCCCTGATATCAGCAATACCAGTGCTTGAATTGGAGTAAAAAAGGTGCCAGTACTCTAAATCGGCAACAAGTATTTGGCACAAAGTCATAGTATATCCTATAATGCTGGTGGGTTTGTCTCTTTACTGTATATTTTAGAAAGGCTCACTGTATTTAAACAAAATGACTCAGGGTGCATCTGAGATTAGAGGGGGTGCAGTGGTAAAGTGCTATTTTTATAAGTGGGGAGTGGACCTCACACCCTCTAGTCTAGGGGGGTCTGGGGGCATGCTCCCCCGGGAACATTTTTTTTAAAATATTGAAGTTAGATGCATCAATCTTGTGCAATTTGAGAGAAAAATGAAGAGATATATGGATACCTCTCAACATCCATAATGAAACAACTGTAAACAGATTTACTTTTTCTTTATGAATATAAAAGAAAGTAAAGCTTGACTCCTACTGGCTGGTTAAATGACTCCTCGTCCCTGAGGCCACTACCAGTTTTTTGTGCCATTTTGCTGGATTTATTTGTCAATAGAGTTGCTGCACAAAGTGATAGCCCTCTAGTTTAAATCTACTACCCAAAAAGAAACATATGGAGATGGGTTACTATTTAAAAAAGATTGCAAATCTATTTGGGAACAGTGGGGCCGGGCCTCAAATCCCATAGGGGGGTCCGGGGGCATGCTCCCCCGGTAAGATTTTTTTTTAAATGTTGGACTTAAATGCATCAATCTGGTGCATTTTGAGGGGGAAATAAAGAGACTACACCCATATGAAACAAAAATGTATACATTTAAATAATCATTAAATCATAAGTACATGGCCATAACCAATAACATACAATATCCAATATGAAAAAACATTGAAACTTGTTTATTTATTTGTTTTTGGTACATTTATAGTTGTGAGTGTGTCTGGGCTCCTGAATCGGCCTCTCCTGTCTCCCTCCTCTCCCCCCTGCTCCTCTTTGAGGCAACAGCAAAGACTAGTTTTAGCTCTCAACAAGTTTATCTTACCATTTTTCACCTAGTTAACATTTTGTTTGTATTATTCATGCATATTTTACTAATCACTACCCCCTCAAATGGAAATATGTGTTTACATAAATGGTGACCGAACCGTTTGAGACCCACTGAGATAACTTAAACTAAGTTAACTATCTAAAGACTCAGAGAGTAATTTACCTCACCAGAGCTGTAGTTATCAGCCAAAGGACTCTCCCTCCACCTTGTTGTTGAAAAAGCTTCTTATATCCGTTAGCGCAGCTAGCTAGCACCAGATGCTAACAACAATACACGTAACCGGTGCGCGCGCTTTCTCGCTCGCTCGCGCCACACATACACCAACAAACACCCTACCGAGCTTGAATGACACAGAGACAAATCGAGGGCATTAGTATGATCTGTATGAAAGTGGCAATGTCGGCAGGCCACGTCATGTAGACAGCCAGTCACCCTCTGTGAGGCAGAGTCAGACTGTCAGACCCACATTTGCGCTGCGTTGCGTTTACAATATATACGTATATTGCCGGCGGCTGAGTACCGGCATTTTACTGAGTACCGGCACCTTGCCGGTACTCAGTAAGAAGTGCCGGTACCACATGGGTAAAAATCAGAAGTGCCGGTACTGCGTACCGGTGAGTACCGGCCCAATTCAAGCACTGAGCAATACTTCCAGTCAGTACTCCGGCAGCTGCATTTTACCCCTTGGAAAGTCTTTAGAGTCTGGCCTGGATAACTGGTACCAACTCCTTCGGCACACTGACACACTCTGTCACTCTTGTTGGCCTCTTATGGGGCTGCTGTCTTTTAAAATATGATTATTTCTCTGCTCCAGTTCATTCCTCGCGGATTATTTCCATGTTATACTTATACTTGCATTAGAACATGTGCATGTTGAACTACATGCTGATATATCTTCCCCAGTCTCAAGGAAATACATTAAAAATAAATGGATTCATAATTTTAAAAAAATGATAAAAATGCATAAATTTGCATAAAATGCATAAAAATACATTAAAATGCATAAATGTTGCGTGCAAACATTTCAAATTTAAATATAAAATGAAAAAAAAGTTTACTTTTGAAATGATTTCTCACAAAAACCTTTCTAAATTATAATAAATCATTAAAGAAGGTTTTAGTCAATAAACGTTTTTCTGCCTAAAATAGTTGAAATTGAACGTAAACTATATCAAACACCGCATGCATGGCTATTAACCCATTTGTGACCGCTATTTAAATTGACTTTGGTTAGTTAATACAAATATTGATATTATATATGTATATAGCATATCATTGATGCAGTCTTTCTGAACACTTTAAAAAAAAAATACTGCAAATGAAGAATATTTTAAATTGTCTGCACAGATAGTGCCCTAACTTACAGCAGTTGAAAAGATTTGTGGAAGGATAAATTCTTCATGGGCTTCAATGTCTCTAGTAAAGGGTGTTTTATGGTTGCTTGTATAATCCTCAGATAGTGGTTTGTTTAAATAACTAGTGACATTTTAATAAATATTGCAAAAAATGGCTCCAAAAAAGGCATATAACCTGGCCGGGTTAACCAGTGTGTAATTCTTCAAGCACCACAAGATTCAGAGTTTATAAAGTACAATTATTGGCCATTTATTGTGTCATTTCTCCAAACACATACAGTAAAAATGCCTGTCTTTGAAGCCTTAAAATGGTGCAGGAAAAGGACTTTACATTGTATTATACTTAAAGACAGGACTATTCAGTTAAGAGAAGAGAAAAACGGAAATCAAATTGTTATAATAGATGATGTAACATTAATGACATACATTATATGAGGTCCTTGGCACTCATGGGTGTCTCCTTGGGTCATTTTGTGATCATGGGGCATCACCCTTACAGCATCAGGACATTATATGGAGTCAGACACTGAAAGTGTGCTGGAGGCTGATGCGTTGACTGCAGGAGACTGATGGAAGGATGAGGTTGATGAGACTGAAGAATCTGCGAGGAATGTACTAGCGGCTGAGAAATAATCATTTATTAAAAGACAGCAGCTTCATAAGAGGCCAACAAGAGTGACAGAGTGTGACCAGCTATCCAGGCCAGACTCTATAGACTTTCCAAGGGGTAAAAATGCTGCTGCCGGAGTACTGACCGGAAGTATTGCTGATATCAAGTCTACCATCCTCTTAAAATATTCTGTCCAACAATATCAGTCTCATGAAGAAAGGTTTTTTTAACGCTTATTCAAAATAGCAGAGAAACATGCATTCTTGTTCTGAGGGGACATTGACAGAGGAGTACTGGAAAAGTACACAGTAAGTACTTCATAGTACTTGTGGGGGTATTTTCAGTGGTACTGAGTCCAACAGGATCAATCTCACGAAGAACTAATGGCAACAAAAAAGAATTCCCTCATCAAACTTAGCAGAAGTGGCTTGATTTTTGTTCTAAGCAGGGGACTTTGACAGAGTATTTCTCCAAAAATACACAGTAAAAGTACTTCAATGTATTGTAAGTAGTAGGCTTACTAATACAAAGTCAAACAGTGTCAATTTCATTAAGAACTAATGGTAAAATTATATTTTTATCATTCATCAAATATGCAGAAAAATATGCATTATGTAAGGAGGGGACTTTGACAGAGGATTACTCACAAAGTACACAGTAAAAGTACTTCATTTTATTTCTGGTAGAAGTCAAACTAGAACCGAGTCCAACAGTGTCAGTTTTCTTAAGAACTTGTGGTAAAACATATTTGTATCACTCGTCAAATATAGCAGGAATGAAGAGCAGCTGATTTGAACAAACAAACGCGAGAGGCGGCTGAGTTGAACTCAGTGCAGAATCGCTGTATAGTTTAAATCTCCTAACAATGTTGTCAACTTTAGACACAGGCTTGTTATATTTACAGCCCTTAATAACATAAATTTTCTGGGCTCAATATGTGTCTTGGCCGTTTTCGTTGTGATCGCTAAATTCACCTTGTTTCCCTTTGTTTATAATATTATCACCGCTTTTGTTTTGAAATCACTTCCGTGGGTTTCGCCCCGCCCCTCGCTCCAATGTCCATAGAGAGGCGAAGTCCCTCCCCTTCCGGGAGCCTCCATGGGACCCCGGAAGCGGAAAATTATACAATGAATTCAATGGAGAGAGAAAACGTATCTTTTGATCCCGTTTGAATTGTGCCACGAATGACACATATGATGTTTGTCAATTTAAAAGAACATTTTACAAGTCAAAACAATTAAAATGTGTCGTAAAACTGTGAAGTAACACATTTTTTTGTTTTAAGCCGCTCAGTGAACTACATGTCTCTGGTCCCGCACAATAGGCGTCACCAACACAAAGATGGCCGTCACGTTGGCACATTTCACCTCATTCTTTCAGAATGAGAATAAAAGTATAAAACGAGGTGAAAATCACTACAAGTCTGGGCACGTTGAGAGCTGTACATACACGAAAGGGGAGTTAGTCGGTTCTGTAAGAGCCAGCATGCGGGACCGGCTTTACAAGGTTTCGGTGAGTAATATGAGTGCAATGTTTACGGTTAATGTCAGTCAATAAGGAGGAGAATGAAAAAGAAGATCATGAACCACATGATTGATTAATTGATTGAAAAGTGTATTAACAGCTTGTATATTGGGTACAGTAAAGTACGGCTCAAAACATACAATTGTTAAGGGGATGCAGACCAGAGAAAGACTTTCGTCTTGTTTACATCAGGGTCCCCCATTTCCAATTCATCATATCATTTAAGACATACAAGACATATTTGACATACAGATCAACACAGACCCGGCATATAATGACTGCAGTGTGCAGGGCTGTGTTAATTTATGTTACTGTTATCAATAGCATTAGTTGACTGAGAAAACCGTCAAGAAAAAAAGTTTAGCGATGTTACGAGTCGACTAGCATAATATGAACCACGGCTGTGATTGACAACCTGGACAGCCAGTCAGAAGCTAGAATGCCAACCTAGAGAGCCAATCAGAACCTAGAACGGGTGTACTGTATACGGGTGTGTATGCTGTGGATAACATTAGTGTTCACAAGGACAAGGTACACTCCCGTGTTTTGTTTTAGTTGCTCTTCAGATTGAAGCGGCCAGTTTTATATCGACTATATGTGTGATCTCCTTTTTACATCTCGTTGTGTCATTTGAGTTTATTTGCTGTGTGTAGATTCAAGGATTTTGGTTATCTTGTCAATTTGTTTGGTTATCTAGGCACAGCTGTGTGTGACTCCCTCTGGTACACTGGTATGTGTTTTCCTAATGTAGAGAGCATTGATTAATTCATAAACTACACACTGAGTCTAGATCCTGACCAAATCCTTTTTTGTTGATCAAATGTTTTTCAAAAATGTAATACACATTTAAACAAATACAATGTACAATCACAACCAATACAACACAAATTACAAGAAATTCAGAAAAAACAAACAATAACAACAATCAGACAAGAGGACAAAACTATGGAAAAATAAACCCTCCCACCCCCAGATCTGGACCATCCTTGTATTGCTCATTCAATCTATTATAGCATGTTAACAAACATGGTACTTACTTTATTTGTACAGATCTACATGGGAGAGGATGGCGCGATGCAGAGCGCTGTCTGTGGTTGTGCACGGGGGATGTACAAATGCAGCCACGCTGCAGCATTGGCAATATTTGCCATGTGGCAGATCAGCTCCACAGAAGTTGAGTGCCAGTGGAGGAAGCCTGGCACTTCAAAAGTAGTCCAGCCGGTGTCTCAACTCTACCAACAGCAAGAGGAGACATACAACCCACTGGCCAGAGACATCGCCACTGAGGAAGTAGACTGGTTCAGGTCTGCATTGAGGGGCGCAGCGTGGCATGGCTTTTGTCACCTGAGCCAGAGCTGCAGCCTCAACATTAGGCCATTTTCAACGTGCCGGAGCTTGTGAAGGAGCATGGGGGTCGGGGACTTGAGGCAATTCTTGCCTCAATGCGACTGAGCAGAGACCAGCAAGCTGCCATCCAGACAGCCACCGTAGGACAGCAGACAAATCCTCAGTGGCAGTTACACAGGCAGGGCAGGTTGACAGCCAGCAATTTTGGTGCTGTGCTGAGGTCGGGAGTTTCATCCACTCCATGCGCGTCCCTCATGAAGAGGGTGCTTGGGGGGTACAATTTAGACGCGGAGTCAAGGCTGTCAACTGGGGAGTTGTAAACGAGGTGTGTTTGGCCAGTGTGTTTGGCCTTTTAAGTGTGACACATATGTAGTGATAAATGCTACACCTGACCACTGTTCCTAAATAAAAAAAGTTTTCTGCATCGTCAGTCATTTTTTCCAAATAATTACCAATATTTCACAAATTCTTCATGTCAACTTAAGAGCACAGCTGTATGTTGAGTGTCAGCTTTGCTTGGTTCATCTTACTGGGGGGCAGCTACATGGATGTCGGTGCAGTCCACAATCATTTTGCAGTTGAAGGTAGAATGAATTTATTATTGACTCAGAATGAAGCACAACTTCATGTCATACAATACATTGACTTTATTTGTAATTGTGTAAAAAAAATAAAGCATTTATTAGCAAGCAGGACCTGCAGGAACAGAGAACGGTGATGGATGGAGCTGGGAAGAGAGAAGAATAAAGAAAACATCAACTTTATTATCGGATATTAAAAATTCAATTTCAAAACAAGTTGCCGCTCCTACAGTTTTCTAGTATGTAAAGATGATTTCACATGACCTATGCAAAATATCACATTCAATACATGTGTCTCTCTGGGGGGTGCATTGTGCCTTTGATGTATATAAATAATATACCATAACCAAATACTATTACGTACAGTGGAAATCAGGTTGCCAGAGCAGGTGAATCCAGTGTGCATGTTCCTCAGGGTCTCAGCAGTTACAGGTGAGGTAAAGAAAATTAAAGAGAAAAAGGTCAGTAACAACACTTTAAAGTAAAAACACTGAATAATTATCTCTTTTAATAATTTTCTCTCAGTAATCACTCAACTACTGTCTTTCCAACAAACAGATTGACTCACCCTCACTGTCATCACAATGACACATGTCCAGAAGAATGTCATGCAAAGCTCCCTGCCTGCCTGCCTTCCTTCGACTCCCTGAAATGCTTCCTTAGCACCCGGTGGAGGGCGCAGTAGGCTACTCTTCAAATGTTTCACGAAATACTTACCATGATGACTAATCTTACTGTTTAACATTTTGGTGTACTTCATGTAATAAAATAATAACTTCATGGTAAGGCTACTAAAAATGACAAGGCTAAGTAATGTAATGCTAACTAACGTGCTCGCTACTCGTCGCTACTAGCTAGGAAGCTAACTTGACTATGTTCCATGCACAACATGTATATTACCTATGATATTACCTGATATGTCTGATCCAGCGACTCCTGGTCCTTTCATAAGACGGGAAGCGATAGAACGAGCAAGTGGTATGATCACTTTTGTGATTACAACATGGTACAAAGCACACAGGCATCAAAGTGAATTTATTGGAGCAATCTCTTATATTTATTGGAGGGAATAAATCAGTTATGAAATCTTCTTCGCTTTAATTACGAGTCGCAACCACTTGGAGCATTATCGCCTGTGACATCACATGCGCGACCCAGAATGGGATTTGGGATTTGTAGTCTTTGTAGTTGCCTATTTTTCATAGTCTTATATTTCAACAGTTTTACGACAAAATGTGACTTTTTTGACATGGAAATGATTGTTTAAGATTGACAAACATCATATGAGTAGTTCGTGGCACAATTCAAACGGGATCAAAAGATACGTTTTCTCTCTCCATTGAATTCAATGTATCATTTTTCGCTTCCGGGGTCCCGGGAAGTAGATGGGCGTGACTTCGCCTCTCTATTAGACCATTTAGTAAGGTAAAAAGCAAAAAGCAAAAACGCCTCTCAGACGCTCTTCTGTTTACGTGTTTAATAAAGAAAAAACAATTGGACGGTAGATACACGGATTAAAATAGAGACAAGATTGCATTAATACAATATAAAGACATATAAGTAGTGGTTAATATATGGTTAAGAATAAGTTCACTACGCATTAAAAAGATAATTGAACAGATAAAGGTGTTAATTTCCTTCTATGAATTAGTTGGGGTGTGAGGAACAGGATAAAAAACAATGTGCTTTTTGAGATTAATTTCTTTGGAAGAAATTATCCTAGCACAGGGGACAAAACTAATTAGATTTAGAAAATGTATCACCAGAATGTATTTTCTGTATGTACACAAATGCTGGGTTATTTCTATAAACACATTGCAGGGTTGATTTGCCTGGGTCATAATTATGGGTTATTTGGGTACTCTAAACACACTGGTGGGTTGTTCATGCTGGTTCAAAGGGGTTATTAGGGCTTCAATTGCAGTTGAACACCTGCCTGGGTTATTTTTAACCCAGAGGTTGCTTTATTCATTTTCCCACTTCTGAATCATTCTGGAACCATCTTTTTGTCATTTCTCACATCAAAACACAAGGTATGTAACCTATATTTTATAACTATATTTTACCTATATTTATATAATTATGCAATTCTGTAACTTGTTTAATCACTAGTAAGGGATTTTGAAAAACCACTACAACCACAACAGTGATTTTGCAAAACCACTAATCAGCCAGTGATTTCACAGAATCACCAGTGTTCTTGCACACTGTAAGACCGAACATTACAAGCTTCTGAAAGAAAATGGGTTGTTTTAACTCAAACATTTAAAAAAGTTAATTCACCGCTAATTTTCTGATGACTATGAATTGATTTTTAATATTGTGTATACAGTGTTCAACCACTTTGGGTCATATTGGTAATAGTACTCAAACATTTTTATTGAATCTGTCTGACGCTGGTCTGACGTTATCAACTATGGGCTCCGCCCCCGACGTGCCTTGACGTTCTATCACCCATGCCTTCACCCGAGTCCGCCATTGGCTCCTCGCCTCGGTTGAAATCGCTCAGACTTTTAAGAATACTTTGCCAATACACAAGTTATTGAGCCGTTTCCGCTCTACATCCTGAACTCCTCCCTTCGATGCAATGCACTTCCGATTTGGCGGACTGGGTTTGTTTTGCTAGCTAGCTCCGTTGTGCCGACAAAGCACTGATATCGCAGAGACAAAGAGGATATAACAATTACAACATGAAGAAAAGTGGTTCGGGAACTACGTGTGCGGTAGTTGGTTGCAATCACTCGAGAAAGCACCTGAACGAGTGGTTAGATAGAGAGTGCTACGACCACAAACCAGCACCCAGCCATGTTGTTCATTAAATACAGATAAACACAACAAATACTGCATGCATTGTATTTTTTAATATTATATATGAATATTTTCATAGTGATGTAATTGTGTGGGCTGCTTTTATATTTTAATTTGTAATACCTGTTAGGATTAAACATGTGATCTTTCTTGTTGAAGCCATTTCTTTAGTTTCCTCTCAACAATTAATTAATTCAGTGTTATTTATGTACAGTATGAGCTTAATATGAATGATGAACTGTGTTAAAAGAAATTGTAGCACTCTAAGGAACATATGAAATGCAATAATGCAATAACAGTGCAATAATGAAATTAAATTACATCAAACTTTATTTTCACTCAAACAGTACAGGCACATATGATATATTGCACAGCATAAAGAGATCATGTAAATTGTGCATTATGTAAACAACAGACAACTGTCGGCTCCTGTGGGCATGACCTAAATAAGGCAGTTTATTTTGGTTTTATGCTGGGCCACGTCGTCATGTTATCCTCCCAGTTTTGCACTGAATTCGGGTGGGGGAGAGTAACGCCATCTCCAGTCAAAGAAGTAGAATCGTGTTCCCAAGCTAGCATCACTGTTAGCATCGAAATCGCTGTGTTTACACCAGTGCCCGTCTGACTGTTTACATCGGTTTACACCGACAGACGCTGTGCAAAAGACTTCCGGCGGAAATGAAGTGCATTTGTGTAGTGTCATGGCGCTACCCGTGTTTTGGCGCGTAAACTTGTCTATAGTAACCCAGCTTGAGAGAACCTTACCGAGAGTAAAAACCCAGCTCTGAGGGACAGAGCCTACCGGGAGAGAGTATACCAGGGGAAACCCCCCTCTCTCTGCTCTCTCCAAAAAGCCAGTCTCTTTATGCTCAAAAAAACGGATAGAAAACCCCAAAAACACCTCCTCCATACCCAACCAATGAAAAAAACTGGGCATGGCCACTGATGTACAGGACTGGACATATTCTATTGGCTATGGCATAAGACACACCTTCCCATGTTTGTGTAAAAAAGGACATGACCCCTACTCTGCAGGACTTGCAAAATATTATTCTCGGCTATGACATAACCACCTTTTTGGGGCCTGTTACGTGCCAGGCAGGCTGTACTTGTGGGGTTTTCTTTCCCTCCTGTGTTTCTCTCTTCTCCCTTTCTTCTGCACAGCTAATCAGCAGCTGATCGGAATCTGCCTGTGCACCTGAATCTGATGGCTGATTGGATCCCCTCACCCTCAGCTGGCCTATCAGCAGCCAGGGTCGACCATAAAGGAGGCACCCAGGAAGTCTTCTCTCTCTTTCACTCTGGGCCTGTTGCTGATGAAGGAGCCTGCAGTGTTTAGCAACTCATGATCTTTGTATTGTCTGACCTTTTTGAAACTGTGTGTGTTGAGAGGTGGAGGAGTTAGGTAAGTCTGGGGTACCCTGTACATTTCTCACCACGTAGCTAACTAATGTTCAGACACACTAGGTTAGCGGATGGTTGCCACCCCTGTATATTGTTTTGTCAAATTCTTTGTAGTTCAGTTAGTGAGGGTTTTTTTGTTTGAGTTTTGGTTTCAAAGGATAGATTTAGAGAGAGGCCTGGTTTTGTTATGCTTGTTTCTTTTGTTTGGCACAATCCTTTGACTCCTCCTCCTCCTCCTCCTCCTCCTCCTCCTCACCAACAGAGTGTTTCAATTATATGTCTGTTCGGTTCTGGGTTTACACAAAATAAACCTTTTGTCAACTGTTACGCTGACTCCCTCATTTTTATTGGTTGTATGTTATTGTCTCCAGGTCCCCTAGACCTTAGTGAGGACGTAACTGAGCCTCTTGTTTTTTCTCCTTAAGTCAGGAGCCCCCCTCCCTGTGTACTGCTGTGAGAGGAGAGGGAAGAAACTGCCTACTCTCTTATCAGAGAGTAAGGCATAAATCATTATAGGCCTTACATTCAATTTAACAAACCACTTGTGTTTTGTTTATACTGTAAATATATAAAAACCTAAAATATGAAGCATTTTCATTGTGGGTTATACAAGAATATAATTGATTATATTTGATTATAGCTAACTTTCGTTTTAAGTATTCAACATACTATGAAGATCTCAATCATTTGCAATAGGGAAAGTGCTGTACCTGTATGTTTCTTTGTTTCTTTGCCATGTGATATGTGATCTCTGTTCTGTATCTATGATTGATTGACCTGAATGTTTTATGTGTATTATCTCGATGCCCAAATCTCAAATTTCTCCTAAGGGAGACAATAAAGCTCTATCTTATCTTATGTGTAGTGTACCAGCAGGGGGCAGTAGAGATCCTAGTCTGCTTTTTAGAATGGAAGGTGTAATACAGGGTTCATTTTCAGATCAAACCCTTAAAGGTCACCTATGCACAAAGCACTTTTTGATGTCTTTTAAACATAATGTGTCCCCGGTGTATAAGGAGACTCAAAAAGTGTCAGAAAATACTTGCCCTCCTTTCCCACATCTCTAAAAACGGGGGTTTAACGGAGCTGATCCAGATTTGCTGCGGTCATGACGACATTACTCAAATGTGAGCTGGCTTTACATTGACCTCCTGGCAACGTCCCACCCACGTCCCAACTTATCGTCTCCTATCAGAAACTTCGCTGTATCAGAAACAATGCGCAATGTGTTTTGGAAGTAATATGGTCTGTTTACCAGTTCACGTATCTTGGCTCAACAATCAGCGGTGACCTGTCATTAGTTAAGGAGATCCAGACTCGTATCGGCAAAGCCGAAACGTCTTTCAGTCGTTTGCGCTCAAGAGCCTGGAGCAACAAATACCTCACAGAGTGCACTAAGACAGGCATCTACCAATGTTGCGTGGTCAGCGTCCTGCTGTATGGTTCCGAGGCGTGGTCAACTTACGCGCGTCACGAAAGAGAGCTAAATGCTTTTCACATGCGGTGCCTGCGCAACATCCTCGGGGATCACATGGCGGGACAAGGTCACGAACGAGGCGGTGCTGGGGCGTACGGACAGCAAGTCAATGTTCCAAACACTGAAGGTCAGGAGGCTGCGGTGGCTGGGTCACCTTCGCAGAATGCCAGATGGCCGCCTGCCAAAGGACATCTTATACAGCGAGCTGAGCGCTGGTTCCAGAGGCAGAGAACGACTACTGCTGTGCTTCAAGGATGTCGTAAAACGTGACATGAAGGCCCTGGACATTGCGACGGACAACTGGGAGAGGCTGGCGGAGGACCGGACGAAGTGGCGCCAGCAGCTGCGCAAAGGTGGTGAGAGACTTGACCAAGACTGGATTCGTGGACTTGCTCAAAAACGTGGACATACTGTATCTCTCTGATTGAACTGTACAATCTCTTGTAGATTTTCTTGCCAATAATAACATTAGCAAGCATCGCTAACACTCAGAGCTAACCTGTACTGGAGAGAGTATGTGTAAAGGAGCAGGATATAAAAGGTACTGTCCTTGTAGTAAACCCACGAGAGAGAAAGCATTTGAGCTCCATACTGTTTCAGAAATAATGCTTGATGTGGTTTGGAACATAATATGGCGTTTAATCACGGCAGCGTTTAGCTGAGTTTCTGCTGGTAGACAGCCTTCTCTTCACAGAACTTACTGCTTACATGGAGACGCTCCAAAGGGGTGTGTCCAGCAGCAGCTCCAAAGGGGCGTGTCCAGCAGCAGCTTGGTTACATTTAAAGGGCCAGACCCAGAATCAGCACTTTAGTGTCAGGGCTGAAATAGAGGGGTATGAGGCATGCTACAATGGGTGGTCTGTTTGGTATTTTGAGCAAAACACATCAGACATGTTTTCTATAGATATGGCCCTATAAATGGTTCAATCATAGCATAATAGGTGAGCTTCAAGGGAGAATGTTCTGTCTATCTCTAACACCAGAGCAGAGATTGGAACGTTTTTGTTTATTAATGCGCACATAATGGCATTTAAGAAAAGCTGGTAAGAATTTTAGAAAGAGATTTGAGAGGTTAGAAGCGACACATGGCTTATGAAGACACCTCCCATATCTATAGTCATTCATGAAGAATAAAAAGGATAACAATAAACAAAGAATGCATAATTCATTGAAGTTTCACAAATGGATAGAAAAGTCAAATTGAAATATAAGTTTAAGAGTTGAGATGCATTACGATGAAATACATAAAGTGGTATAAAGTCCTTTTCATATATTTTAAAATGACTATAATGTAAGTGTTGATTGTGGTTTTTACAAATAAATGGTTCTCTGTATTGATTAAGGGATGTTTGTCAATATGGAAGGTAAAAGTCCTGAGAGTGATCATGAAATCTGTGTAAAAGTCTTTTAAGTGTTGAACTATATTTGATTAATCCCATATTGGGATTTTTTTGTCACATCAACATGTTAACAGACATTAGACAATCATTATGTAGAACAATACAAAAAAAAGTTGACTAAAAATATATTATCACTGTACAATACACAGTTAATAAATATATATATATATATATATATATATATATAAACTGTTTTAGTGACATACAGTGGGGTATAAAAAAAAAATGGATTGAATATATTTAATCATAAATAGTGAATGCATTTATAAAAATACCCTAATCTGAACTAAAATATATAACTATACTATTACTACACTATGATACTGCAATTAAGAAATATTATGAAGGTTGTCTGACATGATGAAAGGTTTGTTATGTGTTCTAATTAACAAATGACTGTTTCTCGTGTCTCATGACTTTTGTAAAATTGTTGATTTTGTGATTCCACACGTGGCCTCGGACCTGTTGCTCCCGCCCCTCCCACGCCAAAATGATTGACAGTTGTCCATCTCACCCGGACCCCTCCTCCGCTCCCATATGTCATATTTAAGTCCCATTCCCCCTCTGTGGTCTCAGTTTCCTCCACCTGATCCCACCTCCTTCCCACTGGGATGGACTGCAGTAACTACGGTAAGAACACAATTTATAAATCACTCTTCAGCTGTTTTCGTCTAGCTTGTTCCAATCTGGCTCTACAACTAATCATATTTTATTTCAACTACTAACTTTGCACCCCCCTTGTGAGTATTTTAAAGCAGAATATGAGTGGTAAACACTTCATGACTGTTTTTTAATGAACTGTAATGTAGTCGTAAGCAGGTTCAAGTGTTTATTAATGTCATCAATAACTTTTCTCACAAATGATTTGTATTGTTTTAAAAATCAATATGAAATCATATCCAAATTATACGGGTGTGATTGTTGTTTGCCTTGATGCTGACTGTTATACTTGTATTACATTACATTACATTGCATTTAGATGACGCTTTTATCCAAAGCGACTTACAATAAGGGCGTTCGACCAACAAAGTAAAAAATTGTATGATTGGGATAATGTATGAAATCATTTTTTTAAACTTCAGTTATAGGTGGAATGGGGAAGCTTTAAATCAATTCAATGTTTGCATTGAATGCTTTTGGTACATAAGGAATAAACTGTTGATGTTTTAATAATGAGCGTGTGCACAGCTGATCAGGCAGTTTAGAACATTATTACTAATGTTCTAAAGGAGGAGTCTGTACTGTATAAAGATATGAGTTATAAATACACAGGGGGTTAAATGAGTTCCACACAGCTTTAGATAACACATTATAATGCATAATGTGCATGTCATCATTTTGAGTCGATGTTGATCATTTGATCAGTGTCTGACTATTTTGAATATCAATTACATTTTCGAACATGCAATGGCTGACATATAAGTTTAATGTGTATCTATGGGATTGTTTTTAAAAAAACCTTAAATACTAAAAAAACATGTAATAATGTCATCTATTTCTGTCTTATTTTGTAACCCTTAGACGCATAAGTGGGTCTTTTTTGACTGGGTGAGGTGGTTTTCTTAGAGTATCTTTTCTAATTAATTTTTTTTATCATTTCTTATTCCAGCTATTCCTCAAAAAACATGTTTTGGATATCATGCCATTCAAATTTTAAATTTAAATGTTATACATTTTAAGAAATTGTAGTTCTTGTATTACTACCCCGAGCTTCCATAAGTGGGTCAAAAATGCATGCATTTCCTATAGAATTTCGTTTTTTTTTCAAAATGTAAAAAGAATGTCTAAAATTATAAACGGTGAAAAATTAAATGTAAAATATTTCTAGTGTGAACCAAAATATAATACTAAATATGATACAAGTGATTTTATTTTTCTTAACCAAAATGACATAAAAACACATTCTTATACGGGTCCTTTTTGACCCACTTATGGAAGAGTGTAGTGTCCAGTCACTCGGGCATCTAAGGGTTAAGAAAGAGCGAAATATCTCAGGAGATATAAACAGTCTATGGTCAGGAGAGGTGAAAAAGCCATGGGCTTATTCAATGGAAATTAACAGGGAAAACAAACAAAACAAAAAAATGGGAAAAAAGATTCAGCTAAAATAATAAAGAGAAATGCAACAAAAGTGAAAAAAAAAAAAAAAGGTCTGAAAAACAAGGCGGACACAAAATGAGCAGAATAATTGACCAATCAGTTGAAGACGATCTAGTCCTTTTATTTACAAGCACACACATCTGATATATTGTATTTATTTCAGAACGGACAATGCACATGAATCAACATGAGCACTTCCATCATGTGAATGTTCCGGATTAGAGAGGCTAGCTTTCCTCTGCAGCCCCTGGCAGGTGGATGGCGTTACAAATATATATTTACTTCACTGATAACATGTAGGTTTTCTGAACAGTGGAACAGAGTTAGAGTTTGGGAGGATGATATGTTGTGCTGTTGTCCCAGAGATGGATGCCCTGGAGGTCCCCCCTCTTACCCCCACCAGTAAGGAGGTCCTCAGCCAGGCGGTGAAGGCCAGTTTCGCTGGGTTCGCCCAGGAGAGAATCATCCATCACTTCCCACAGGGTAACTTTACCATACAGAGAGAAACTCCCATTACTGATGGTATAGTGCAGTGTTTGGAATCAGATACCTCATTCACACCAACGGTGTTTCAGGGTCGGTTCGGACCTGGAGCTTGAAAAGCACCGGGTTTTCCTCTTCACACCGCGGCGGAGCAGCCTCTTAGCTCCGGAATCCGGTTCATTTCGAGTACCAAAAAATTGTCCGGCCAGAGCAAAAGCACCACATAGGTCACGCTTACGTCGAGGCGGGGGCAGGGGCAGGGGCGGGATCAACTCCTGAACAACAACAAAAAGCCGGCGTTTTATCCAGTTTGTACACAACGATGGAGAAACTTAACAAGCAGCAGTGGTCCACTGAAGAGACCAGCTAACTACTGGGAATCTGGTCTTCCGAAGAGGTACAGAGTAAGCTGGAGCACAATCGGCCATTGTTGTTGTTGTCGGTGTCAGCTGTTACCTCATTCACACCGACGGTGTTTCAGGGCCGGTTCGGAGCTGGAGCTTGAAAAGCACCGGGTTTTCCTCTTCACACCGCAGCGGAGCAGCCTCTTAGCTCCGGAATCCGGTTCACTTCGAGCACCAAAAAATTGTCCGGCAAGAGAAAAAGCACCACATACGTCACGCTTACGTCGAGGCGGGGGCGGGGGCAGGGGCAGGGGTGGGATCAACTCCTGAACAACAACAAAAAGCCGGCGTTTTATCCAGTTTGTACACAACGATGGAGAAACTTAACAAGCAGCAGTGGTCCACTGAAGAGACCACCTACTGGGAATCTGGTCTTCCGAAGAGGTGCAGAGGAAGCTGGGGCACAATCGGCCATTGTTGTTGTTGTCGGTGTCAGCTGTGAGGGGTTTCCGCGCGGTTTGGCTTCATGAAGCAGGCACGCAAACGGTTACGTCATGACGCAAACGATGACGCAATGACGCAGCACCAGTCGAACTCTGGGCAGTGTGAAAAGAGCCGGAACTAAACCGAAGGACCGGTTCTGAACCTGAAAAGCTCTAGCACGGAGCTTGAACCGGAGTTGCGTTGGTGTGAATGAGTTAATAGAGGTACAGTTATTAACATCTGCATGTTCACATCCAGGGTGGAAAGTACATTTACTCCAGTACTGTACTTAGGTACAATTTCAAGGTACTTCACTTGAGTATTTCAATGTTTTGCTACTTTACTTCTACTCCAATACAGTTCAGAGGTAAATCGTGTACTTCTAAAGTAACTTTAGTTACTTTACAGATGTAGATGAATGATGTGAAATATAATTGAGTGTTAAATCAGACTTTAGTTCCACCAGGAGTAAATTCACAAGCTACCCTGCAGTATACAAAGTCATTCAAACTAGCTGCACCTTTACCAGTTTTGAGAACACTTTAAAAACCTCTTAAGCCCCACGGACCCGTATCCTGGGCCGAAATCGCGTAATTTGCAGGAAACAACGTCTAAGGAACCTTCATATTTAATAAACTATGAATGTTTTAAATCCATATAACGGTAAAAAAACTAATTTAACTGATCTTTTTCATTTAGTTTTTCAAAAAAAACTCAGAATGCTAACAGTGAGCCTCTGAATTAGCCCCGAGCGAAAAATGCTAACCTATTACTGCACCGAAAATCAGTCCTAGCTCCCTTAATACTTATTCTAGCTGCACATCCAACACATCGCTTATGATCGTAAGGAGACACAGAATGTATTGGTACCCACTTCAACACTCAAAGATTACAAATTCGCGGAGAAAATTACAAAAACAAAACAAAACATGAAAAACAAAACATGTCGCGCTAGGTAGCCAAAAACGCGAAAATAGCCTACCTTGGTCTTTGTCTGGTCGAAACTGGTCTTCAATGGCATTAAAACGATCAAAACGATGGTGTAGTTAATCCATAGGTTAATCCAATGTGTCTGTCTCCCCTTTGAAATGTTCTGGTAATCCATAAGCAATAAAACTGCTTTTCCGTTTCAAGATATCAAAGCAGGGATATTCCTACGCTCTGCACAAAGCTTGCATGCGAAAAGACGCCATCTTTTTTTTAACATGAGAGTCTATGGGACGATTTCCCTTCAATTCCATTGGCTCTAATGGTCAGGAACAGATGTCACATCTCAAAATCGAGCAAGGGGTCCAGAGATATGGAAAATCCACCATAATGGCCCCAGAAGAGGTTTTTTTTGCTAAATCTGTCTAAAAAGGTCAAATATCACTAGTTTTGTACTTATTATCTGTTGTACTTTGGATTCCTAAAGCTTTTAGTCCACTGCATCATCCAAGGTTAGTTTTCACTAAGTACAAAATATTTTTTGGACGGACACTATAATTTACTGTTTTTTACCATGTTCAATCTGAAATGTCTTTAAAATAAAAAACATCTATATTGATTCTGACTTTTCTACTTCCAACTCACAGGTTTATCATTACTTTGAGAAAAAAGATTATTAATTTAACCCTTTTAGAAGGGAAGATATGGTCATTTGTTCTGGGAATGTCATTTTCGAGCCTGAAACCTGAAAAACAGGCTTGGGGCCTAACAGGCATATATATTATTCTGAAATGGACCAATCTGCACTTTGCTTTTGGTACTCTAACTATATTTTGATGATAATACTTTTCTACTTTTACTTAAGGAACATTTTTGAACAGAGTATTCCTACACTCTGGTACTTCTACTTTTACTCAAGTACCAGATCTGAGTACTTCTCCCTCTGTGCAGACCCCACCCTGTGGTCGCAGTGGGAGGTGAACTACTGGCTGGACTGGTGCCAGGTGGAGTTCGGGCTCCAGGGCCTGGTCTCAGACCTGCGGGGGCTGCAGGGGGGGGAGCTGTGCAGCCTGCAGAGAGAGGCCTTCCTGGGCCTGATGACCGACTGCACCGCGGGGGAGATCCTGTGGGAGCACCTGGAGACCATGAGGACAGGTAGAGACATGTGTTTATCGGAGACACACAGATTCTTCCACACTTTCCTGGGAATGTACATTGCCGTTGCTTTGCTCATTAAGCCTTTATTGTGCTTTATGCATACTGTGCAGCATAGCTCAGTCTGTGGAGACTCGGCCGGAGGGTTGCCGGTTCAAGTCCCAATCAGACCGAACACAAATACCTTTATTCTAATGCATGTTGTGTTTGTACTGTTTGCTTATTCAAATATACTGTACATAAAACAGAGTGGAAAACTGAATTTCCAACAAAAAAGGTTCATCTTAATCCCTAATCTTATTGATAAATCAAAGTCATGATTCTACATTTTATTGAACCTCACATCTTTATCATTTCCACATTATGTGTAATGCCTTGTTAACATGCTGCTGTGGCGGGAAGAAATCCAAAATTGGATCAATAAAGTAAATCGGCAACTTATTTTGATAATCAATAAATACATCTAAAATCGTATGGAGATCAGATGTTCAATGTTCTATATCAAATTAAAACCTTCAACACTCAGTCCATACTGACAATAATTGTTAGTTGTAGCTCTATTTGTATGGTTGCATCACTGTGAGTCACCACAAACACAAATGTTTGGGCAGTCTGCATGTATCGACTGTATAGGCACAAACACACACACATTCTTTATCATATTTCTCCAGTCCATGTCAATGATGCTGGAATACAACACAATGTTTTCTTGTACATCTCTTTGATTCTAGAGAATGAGTTTGACTTCAGTTCTTCACCCCCCCCCTGCACAATACCCTCTTACTGCCAGCTTCCAGTGAACAAAGGTAATTAATGTAAATATGTCTAATGCAACCTTTGGCTAGTTTACATACTAATATTATCACTGCCTAAACATTGTTCCTTGTCATAGTATTATCCTAAATAGTTTGACCTTGTTTCCTCAGAAGGCTTCTCAGACTGCATGGAGGATCCCTCAGAGAAACAGAGTTTCCACGTTCAGTTCCCCTCCGCTGAGAGTAGGCAGCTCCACACCCTGCGCCCGGTCAGCGGACACCATCAGGACTACTATCTGATCACAGAGGATCCCATCCTGACCGCTGCTGCCATACTGCAGCAAACAGGAGGGAACGGAGGTGAAACACACGTTATACATTTAGATATGTGGAGCTCAAAGAAAAGTGTTGAGTTTAACTTTAAAAAGATTAGGTTCAACTAACCTAATACCGGTATATGAACTTTGCTGACATCAGGGCCGGCCCTGACCAATTTGCTGCCCTAGGCAAGATTTTAGCTGGTGCCCCCCCAGCCCCCCCCTTCAAACTGTATTCTTGTTTATTAATAACAACTTTTACTGTCATATAGTATTTTATACCTGTTTTTCATCTATTCTCTTATTTTTTTTATATCTATAATGATCATATAAAGGTGTGCCTTTACCTCACTGAGCTGAGGTTATCAGAGCCGCTCAGTCTTTCAGGAGAGAGCTCTCTAAAGCTCTCCCCCCTGCGGACGCTTACACAGTAAATTCCAATGTTAATAAAAGCACACAGAAGCTGTATATGTTTTGGGGGATTTTGATTTATTTTAAATTAACACAAATACTAAATTAAAACCTATAATTGCACACTAAAACCATTATTTAAAAAAAAGAACAATTTCACATAAACATCTGTTTTTTACTGGGGCTGGGGCAGTTCAATTAGATTTTTTTTGGAGGGGGGGGGGGGTGTGCCATAGTTTATGGGCGCTGTATGCAATATATGCGTAATTCTGTTAGTATAAGATAATAAGATGTACTTTGTTGATCCAAAATCGGGAAATTGTGTTATGAAATTTAAAAATATATATTTTTTAAATTTCTAACTTTTTTTCCCCCCAATTTTCGGCGCCCCCTATGCATTCGCCTATACTGCCTATGCCGAGGGCCGGCCCTGGCTGACATAATACATTTCATTAAAGTCACTGTTTCCGTGTTTTCAGCATAGCTTTGTCAAGGTAACATTTAGCAGCTAAACTGTGGATAAGAAGTAAACCACATTGGTTTGCTATTCAATATGGCCGCCAAAAGCTTTTTGAATCATTACATTACATGTCACTTGTTAGACGCTTTTATCCAAAGCGACTTACATACTCAATACTGTGGGCAATCCCGACAGGAGCACTTTGGGGTGAAGTGACATGCTGACTGCAGTGGGGTTTGAACCTGTGCCAAACCCCCTGATCCCAATACCAATGCACTAATCCACGGTGCCACACGCCTCTCTTTCATGTCCTGCGAGCCCTCCATCCCCCAATTGCTAGTGCCTTCACCATTTAAAATGTTAATAGTAAAATCAAAGGTGTTCCCCGTGTTCCTCCTGTTGTGTGCCTGCAGAGACAGACTCAGAGGTGGAGATCGCTCACAGTGATGACTCCGACGTGGGGGGCTCTCTGTTATGGGCTGCTCCCCTTCAGGACATAGAGTCAGTGACAGAGGAGACCATGCATCACAACATCTTCACCTTACCCTACCCACACAGGAGCTTCAAAGAATATATAGGCAACAAACGGGATCTGAGCCGAGCGGTGATCCCAGCAGCTGTCCTGGCTGGGTACACTGGTGAGTCGTAAAGGAAATACATCTTTTGTTTCTCAGGTGGGGAGTCAAGCCAGCCCGCACGTGATCAGTCTTTAATCTATGTGTCCCTCCATGTTCCAACAGGAAGTGGTCCCATTCAGCTGTGGCAGTTCCTGCTGGAGCTCCTGACAGACAGCAGCTGTCAGGCCTGTATCAGCTGGACAGGAGACGGCTGGGAGTTCAAGCTGACGGACCCCGATGAGGTACCACATATCTGTGGGGTTAACAATATGGGATGTAATACATCCATACTTGTCAACCCTCCCGATTTTCGCGGGAGACTCCCGATTTCATTGCCCTCTCCCGGTTTCCTCCAGGGGTCATATTTCTCCCGCATTTCTGACAAAATCAGATTTAGTCAGGACTGTTTCCACTCAGACTTTAATACAACTTCACCATTGTTTGGTTTCCATGGTAACACGTCTCTTTAGTAGCGCGGAACTGAAAGTCTGAGAGGGTGAGGCAGATAGTCACAGAAAACAGAACAAGAATCGACAACTACTCTACTCTCTGACTGCGGTCAAGCCAGCCTCCACTCGTGAAAACCTAGTCAAGCCAGCCCGCACGTGATATTGCGGTGCGTGAATATCCTATGCATTACGGTAGAGTCAGAACAAATCATCCCTCTGTGTTTAGATGAGAATAAAACAAAAACTGTCCAGTATCAAAGACTCATTTCAATTCTGATGTAGAGTTTCAAAATAAAAGACCTTTGAAGTTTCATATAGGCCTACAGTATGAGCTATCATCCCTGTTTTTAGATGCAACAGCTCCATCAAGGATGGTGCTACAGGCCGCAAAGGCATTTCACTTAGAACTGCAATACGCATGTTAATGTTAATCTAACAGCTCCGGCGATCCACTACACCCCTCCCCCCCCTCCCCCCCGACCCCCATTTTGCATTTTGAAATGCTCCCGATTTCTGTGGTCTCAAGGTTGGCAAGTATGAATACATCACAGGCAGTGGTGGAAGAAGTACCCAGATCTTTAACTTAAGTAAAAGTAGCAATACTGCATTGTAGAAATACTCTGTTACAAGTCTTGCATTCAAAATTGTACTTAGATAAAAGTGCAAAAGTATTGCCAACAAAATATACTTCAAGTACAAAAAGTAAAAGTAGTCATTTATTTTTTAAATATAATATTTTTGTATTGAATTATTAATGCATTCATGTCAATGTTGCACTTGGTGAAGGTGGGGAGTATTTAAATGCCAATGGACTGTTTGGTAGCTTAACCTATAATGATATATAATGATTTATATTCTGTATTATAAATCCATACCTGCAATGTAGCTAGTAACTACATTTTGTAAAATAAATAATAATGTAATGGAGTAAAAGTAAGAAATTGTCTAGAATGCAGTGAAGTATAAAGTAGCATAACATGAAAATACTTGAGTGAATAAAAAGTACCTAAAAATTGTACTTAAGTACAGTACTTGAGTTAATGTACTTTGATACTTTCCACCACTGATCGCAATGTTTGGTTCAGACTTGCAATGTGACAAGAAGCAGGGGGAATGTTCTGGTTCAATAATTCAGCTTTGTCAAATGTTAAAAAAAAACAATTGTAGAGATATTTTGCATTTAACCACGTTGCATATTAGCTTGTTGTATTCGGCAGTAGTAAGCAATTTGTTACTAACAGCTGCTCTACACCTCACTACCTCACCACTTTTTTACTGCAAATTCAAACCAACATAATATATATAAAGCTGAATTTACCATTATTAATATTGTGATTCCAAACATATCGCCTGTCCAAAATACTATTTAACAGAGACGCAGACTCAGACTCAAGTCACAAATGTAATTACTTAATGAAAATGAATATAGTATTACATGTTTCTCCAGGTGGCCCTGCTGTGGGGTCAGAGGAAGAACAAACCCAAAATGAACTATGAGAAGCTCAGTCGAGGACTGCGGTACTACTACGACAAGAACATCATCCGCAAGACGGCAGGCAAACGCTACGTGTACCGCTTCGTGTGCAACCTGCAAGGCCTGCTGGGATATGAGCCTGGGGAGCTGCACGCCATGTTGGACATTAGTAACAAGACTCAGTAATGACCACTTTCAGGAGGACAACAGAGACACGTTTTATATGGGATACTTCAGTTTAAAACCTTTTTGAACAGTTTCTTTGATAATGAGAACAACTTTCAGAGACTCAGTGATACACAGTGTGTGTGGGGAGGGGGGCTGGGATTAGTTCTGAGACTGAAGGTGAAATGTAGCACTTTATCTTGACGGTTATGACGGCTGTTTTCATTTGATTTACATGTCATTTTGGTTTATGCTATTATCAAAATGGACTGACATACCATTTAAAACTGTTAAACAGCACTGTCATGCCTATGCGAGCCACTTGGGGTTATGCTTTGTGGGGTTTCCCCTCTCCTATACACAAGTTATTGAGCCGTTTCCGCTCTACATCCTGAACTCCTCCCTTCGATGCAATGCACTTCCGTTTTGGCGGACTGGGTTTGTTTTGCTAGCTAGCTCCGTTATGCCGACAAAGCACTGATATCGCAGAGACAAAGAGGATATAACAATTACAACATGAAGAAAAGTGGTTCGGGAACTACGTGTGCGGTAGTTGGTTGCAATCACTCGAGAAAGCACCTGAACGAGTGGTTAGATAGAGAGTGCTACGACCACAAACCAGCACCCAGCCATGTTGTTCATTAAATACAGATAAACACAACAAATACTGCATGCATTGTATTTTTTAATATTATATATGAATATTTTCATAGTGATGTAATTGTGTGGGCTGCTTTTATATTTTAATTTGTAATACCTGTTAGGATTAAACATGTGATCTTTCTTGTTGAAGCCATTTCTTTAGTTTCCTCTCAACAATTAATTAATTCAGTGTTATTTATGTACAGTATGAGCTTAATATGAATGATGAACTGTGTTAAAAGAAATTGTAGCACTCTAAGGAACATATGCAATGCAATAATGCAATAACAGTGCAATAATGAAATGAAATTACATCAAACTTTATTTTCACTCAAACAGTACAGGCACATATGATATATTGCACAGCATAAAGAGATCATGTAAATTGTGCATTATGTAAACAACAGACAACTGTTGGCTCCTGTGGGCATGACCTAAATAAGGCAGATTATTTTGGTTTTAAAATGCTGAGATATTTACTGCAGAACTGTAACCTTCCCTCAACAAAATCGTCAACAATTTTCGGGAGCATGTGGGCAAAGTAGAATGTGCGCAGCCTTATGATATGCCTTCAGACTGTCCATTGCTTTTCCATATTGCCATGGATTGAACGAAGTAGGAGCAAATTTTGCTGTACGTTTTGCTGGGCCACGTCGTCATGTTATCCTCCCAGTTTTGCACTGAATTCGGGTGGGGGAGAGTAACGCCATCTCCAGTCAAAGAAGTAGAATCGTGTTCCCAAGCTAGCATCACTGTTAGCATCGAAATCGCTGTGTTTACACCAGTGCCCGTCTGACTGTTTACACCGGTGTACACCGACAGACGCTGTGCAAAAGACTTCCGGCTGAAATGAAGTGCATTTGTGTAGGGTTATGGCGCTACCCGTGGTTTGGCGCGTAAACTTGTCTATTGTGTGTTCTATAGGTTTATGTGCATGTAAATGGTCATCAAAGTAGAGACACTGCATACTGACATGTTGAGTGAAGGGGCTAGGGATTGAACCACTAACCCTTTGGTAGAAAACCATTTACCCCTGAGCCATATCTGCCCCAATATTGCAAAACAATAAAACTCAGTCATTTCTGCCATTTATACTTCTGTAAAGAAGAGAAAATATGATCAACAATGTATACCAGATATAGATATGTTTTTATTTTTAAAAAGTGTGGTACGTGTGTATGGATTCCCTCAAAAATAATTGTGTTTTTTACATTTAAGCTTTTTTACTTCTGGATTAATGCAGATATGTAGACCCACAACTTTAAAGCTATTTTAGAGTTAAATCTGTAATACATTTGTATTTGGTTTACATCAGTTTTGGTCACTACAATATTAACATGATCAGTGTAGCAGACAGAAAAGGAAGAGGTGGAACAAAACAGCTTTCTAATAATTCCCTCCCATGAGAAAACAGACAGTGTGATTAGTTTAGAGGTGTTAAACACAGAGATCCAGCATGAGAGAACCCCTCCAGGAGGTGTTGGACCAGGATCAGCTGGTGGTGCGCCTAATGGAACCTCATTATAAATTCACTCCATGAGAAGAAGCATGGGCTGTGTCTGGGCGCCTGAATAGTCCTGCCGAGAAATCAAGCGGTCTAATTTAAAAAGTCTGACCACACAAGGCCTGTCTATTGATTTATTGCACTCTGATCCCTGATCAGCAGGGGACTTGTTCTGCTTCTGTGGATCTGAGAAAGACTGCTTTCAATCTGACCCTGTACAACTGGTTTAAAACATGCTTGTTTAAACCCCTGCAAATGCTGGTGAAATGTGTTTCCTGAGATCCAAGATCCAAGATGGATGTAGTTGTTTATTGTGTAATGGATGAAAGCGTTGTGTAGAGAACGAGGGGTCCCATGACTTTAAATCAGTGTAGAAAACCCGATATGAAACATTGGCACATTTCATTTAGAAAATATGGACATTTCTTTATTTTGGTCAAATATATTCCATGGATTCCATGGTGTTTGAGTCGACTTAGCGGTGCTGAGTGAGCACCAATTTGGATATAAGATACTGTTTTGTTGTGTTCTCCTGTTACTTACACATATCTATAGCAATTCAAGGTTCAAGGCTTTTATTGGTCATACGTACATAGCTACAGTGTTCATTCCACATCGTCCATTTTTCAGTTGGAAAACGGAAAGACGAAATCCATTAACTTTCACTATGTTTTTGGTTGAATCAATATTTATACATGTCTATTTGAAGTTTATTGTTGAAAAAAGACAAGCCAATGTTCACACAGTGAAGCCTGTAACTCCTCAGTGTTCCTCCTTGTTTCACACAGTGATGATCTCAAAGGGTTTTTAATACAGACAGAAGTGTGTAATGGCCCACTACAGAATCATATATACTGAGTTACTGGGTTATAATTATGATTATTCATGGGTTTTTATCACAATTGTTAAATGAAGTGCAATTTTGAATAACTTCACATACTGCTGCTGGATACCTTAATCTATAATTATATGTCAAAGTTAATTTAATAATTGATTTATATTTTGTATATGCTAATAGTGTAAATCTCACTAAAAACTGATGAATAATTGTAATGGAGTACAAATTACAGTATTGGCTTGTAAAATGAAGCGGAGCAGAAGTATAAAGTATACAGCATCAACTGAGAATACTCAACAGTACAACCTCAAAATTGTACTTAAGTACTATACTTGAGTAAATGTTCTTTGTTACTATCCACCACTGCCAACAACTAGCATACATCGGAGGTTAATAGCAAGACGAAAAAACCTCATTTTTTCAGTATGGGACTTATTAGACTAGCAGTAGATGAATTGAAACTAAAGCCAAAAAAAATACGGTTAGTCTTGGACGTGACTTTTTTCCATCCCTTCTTTTGTTACTTCACCACTCTCTTGGGGAAACAGCTATGGTATAAATAACAAGGTTAATGTCGTATTCTCAACCGTGAAAAGAGCCAGGCTGAGCAGTGAATAAAGACACTCTTAGGAGGCCTGGGGGGGGGGGGCTGAGTGCTGGAAGTAATCCTCTTGTCTGCTGCTCACTGAGGGGGGACATCACATCAGCATCCAGCCGCTGAGGGGAGGTAAATGATATGCTGATATCTGCCATCACACAGGAGGACCTGCGTCATGCTCTCTCTGCAGAAGAAGAAGAAGAGAAATGTTTACGACGCAAATGTTTCTCTATCCTACAGAGAAACTCCTTTGAGTGGGTTTTGCAATATAATGGTACAATACAAATAGTTATTGACAAAGTAGCCCAATTAACTTTTACAAAGTATAACAATATATTACTTTGAGGGGGTAATTATTATTATTTAATTGTTATATTATTACCATCATTTGAAAGTTTGTCAAAAACAGACACAAAAGCCACAATATAAAATAAACAATATATTTGATTGATGGCATTAGTATTATTGAAATATTAATTATATTATTTGAATTAGTAACAATGAATTTCCTGTTCTTTTCTATAAATACTTCTAACATATCAGTACGAGCACAGACCTCAGTTGAAAGGACACTCTTTATGTTCACCTGGAGGACGTTTGTGGTTGTATCTGTTTGAAGTGTTTACATTATTATTTATATCAAATAGATTGTCTATGTCCTCATTTTATACCGTTGTCTATCCCCTACACATGATATCTGCTGAACATCTTTCAGTTTTGGGGGGGGGGGGTTTCCTTGTGTGTCGCAGGAGTCTAATGGAGGAGGGTATGGCATGCTGTTCAGATCTTAAAGCCCCCTGAGATAAATGTGTAATTTGTGATATCAGAATCAGAAACGGGTTTATTGCCAGGTTCACACCTACGAGGAATTTGACTTGATGTCATGGTGCATACATAACATAAAACCAAAAATCCCAAAAAATACAGAACTATATTAAGAACACGGTAAACAAATATAGATTTTTAGCAATAACAGAAAAATAAAGCAGTAATTTGCAGCGAAACAGAATGCAGTGAATTATAGAATATAACATATGAAATATATAAATATAAGCAAAATTTGAACATTGTGTGAATAGAGAACCGCAGTGACGCGTCGTAAAACCCGGAAGTAAACTTCTTCCGGTTCCTTCGCGAAAAACCAATGCAAATTCTCCATAGGATTTTGGAAAATAGCTCGAAATAAGGTTGACACACATTTAAGAGAGGGATCACGTTTTGTTCAGCCGGATAATCTCCACATGTCAACCCTACTTTTATAATTTTTGAATCATAAATCTAGTCGCCAAAAGCAAAATGCTAACGTTATGCTATAAACGAACTACAAGCCAGTACAGCAGCAGGGTCGCACGACTTCAACGTCACGCCAACTTAAGATCGTTTCAACTGACTTGCACTGAAACTGCACTTTGAACACTTTAAATATATTAACATTTTAAACTGTATACCCCGGTTATCTAGGCCCGTTTTGTTTTATGTATACATGTCACACTGTGGGAAACGATATTTCGATATTTCTGGATGTATAACACATGTAGAATTTTTGACAATAAAGCTGAATTTGACTTTCGCGTGCTTGAATATTTTAACAAAGCTTTTCATTTTAGCCACACTGAATTTTTAACAAAGCTTTTCATTTTAACCACACTGAATTTAACTAGAAGTCATGGCTGTGTTAATTACCAGTCTGATATCGTTTTACAAAGATGACAAGAGTGTAGATAGAGGAGAGAACCACTACAAGTCAGGACACGTTACAGTGCAGCCTAGATGAAGGTGTGCTTACCGGTGTTGTCAGGGCTAGCATGAGGTACAAGGTTTATAGTGTCGGTGAGTAGTGATAGCAAGAGTACCGTTAACCTTTTAAGACCGAGTTAATTTATTCCCATTAATTCCCATCAACAAATCAATTGTATGTGTCACATGAAATCTTTATTAGGCAAGGCAAGTTTATTTATATAGCACTTTTCAACACAAGGCAATTCAAAGGGCTTTACAAAAAATGAAAGACATTAAGAAAATGGCATTTAAAATCAGTCATTAAAAAGAAAAGCTCATAAAATAAACATTAAAAGAAAAAATACATGGATAAAAGTTACAGTGCAGTCTAAGATATGAATAGTTCAATTAAGAGCAGCGACAAAAAGAAAAGTCTTCAGCCTGGATTTAAAAGTAGTAAGAGTTGCAGCGGACCTGCAGGTTTCTGGGAGTTTGTTCCAGATATTTGGAGCATAATAACTGTACGCTGCTTTACCATGTTTAGTTCTGACTCTGGGGACAGATAGCTGACCAGTCCCTGAAGACCTGAGAGATCTGGATGGTTCATAATTTAGCAGGAGGTCAGAAATGCATTTTGGTCCTAAACCATTCAGTGCTTTATAAACAGCAGCAGTATTTTGAAATCTATTCTTTGACACACAGGAAGCCAGTGTAAAGACTTCAGAACAGGAGTGATGTGATCCAATTTCTTAGTGTCAGTGAGGACTCGAGCAGCGGTGTTCTGAATCAGCTGCAGCTTTCGAATAGATTTTTTAGTGAGACCTGTGAAGACACCATTGCAGTAGTCCAGTCTACTGAAGATAAAAGCATGGACACGTTTTTCCAAATCCTGCTGTGACATTAGTCTTTTAATCCTAGATATGTTCTTTAGGTGATAGTGGGCTGATTTAGTAACTGTTTTAATGTGACTGTTGAAACCAATAACTAATTTAACCCGCTGACAAGAGAGCCCACCTCCGAAGATCGTGACTGGCTGAGGGACAGACTCGGGGGCAGGTTCTCAGGAATTTCTTGGCTTCTCTCCCCCGAGCCAGAAGAGGAACACTACAGCTTGGAAACACTTACTGTTCCTGAAATTATCAAATCTGTTGGGAATCAGGGACCTGAGGCAATTGTGGCAATCATGGCATTGTCTGAAGAGCAACAGAGGGCAATTCAGGTGGCTACCACTGGTCAGCGAACCAACCCAAACTGGCATTTGTTCAGGAAAGGAAGGTTGACTGCCAGCAACTTTGGAGCTGTCCTAAGGTCAAAGCGTGTGACTGCTTCCTTTATTGCCAGGGTGCTAGGGCAACAACAGGCCCTTGATGGTGTTGTGTCTGTACAGTGGGGGACTATGAATGAATGTGAGGGCGTCAGGGCATTCACCACTGCAACCCAGATGCAGGTCCATGAGTCAGATTGGTGGCTCTCCCTATCAGGATTGTTGGGGCATCTCCGGATGGTCTGGTAGGGTCTTCCGCTGTGCTGGAGGTAAAGTGTCCCTACAGAGCCAGGGAAATGACAATTAGTGAAGCATTGCAAATCAAGGGCTTCTGTGTCAGTAAGGAAGGAGAAACATTCAGCCTGCGTGAGGAACATCCTTACTGGCACCAAGTGCAAGGTCAGCTTCACCTCACTGCAAGAAAGAAGAAGAAATAAAAAAATGGTGAATTGTTTTTAATTTAAATTTACTCGCCTTTCCAATGTTGTGGTTGTTAGAGTGTTAGGTTTCCTGTCAGCTCGTCTGTTGGGAAGATATAAAATATAGTTTCATGGAAGTCATGGAAGTCACATATACTGTAAGAGCATTAAGACATACAGTACATAGGCTAAAACAAAACATCTAAAGATATAACCTTGCACTTTGATAAGTCTCGTGAACATTTTCACTATTTTGACATTTTTATAGATGAAAATTGAACTAAAGAAATAAATGGTAGATGAATCCATATTGAAAATAGGAGTCAGCTGCTACAATAATTATAATAGTTATATTTCTTAATGAATTAAGATAAGATATTACTGTATTGATCCCAATTTGGGAAATGTTTGTGTTGCAGCAGCATAACAGGAAAAACAAAATATAAGTTATTATATATACAAAAGTATGTGAGGGATGGAATATTAAATTGAATATAAATGTAAAATGTACATGTGATTTTACATCCAAGAGAAGCTATGGAGCAGAGAGTTCTCTGCCAGCCAGAGGTGATTTGTTATTAGTTCAATATGTCAAACTGATTTCCCTGGCTACAATCTTTAGTTACATGGTGAAACGTTATGCTGCTTGTACTAATAAGACTTATCATATAAGCCACACAGGTTTTAATAGGATGTATTCATTATCTTTACTTATGTTGCGGTCTTTTCAGCAGCGCCATCTCTATAATGGCGATACAGTCAATACCCATTATTTACATTTCACCGTGACATGGACAAAAATGTAACGTCAGCTTACCTCATGGCACGAATCCAGACTCCTTTGGAAAACATTGGCCGGGAAACGATGGAACAAGCACGTTTCATGCGAAGACCTGTGGCTGCAACCCGGAGCAAAGCAACAAACCATTGCGTAGCTAACTAGTAGCGCTAGCTTTAGCTAACGTTAGCCAACGAAAACGAACTGCCGAGTAAAATTGGAAAACACTGGTAATTAATTATTCTATAATTTGTAAAACTACGGTGTTAAAAACGACAATTTCAAAAATACCGATTCTACTGGTCAGATATAGATATACAGATACTAAAGATAGGCAAGTACTTGCTTTCAAGCAGAAGACAGGGGAAAACAAACTTAGCGGGAGTGTTTACGTGTTCGGCGTAATGACGTACAACGGCCTCGACAATTTCTGTAGTCCTATTCAGCCATTCGGTAACAACCATCGTTTTTCAGACACGTAAACTCTTCAAAAGTCCCCAGTGGGGTCACTGCTGATGTATTTAATGTCGTAGAACAAAACGTCAATTACCTCTTTGTTACGTTCCCTATTGGGCTAGGGGGTACCAAAGGGAAATAACACGACCAGAGTGAAATTGGTATTAATTATAAGTGTTTATTTAAAAAACAGCTGTGAACAAAATGGCAGGCAAGCAGCCTGAAACAAACAAAAGAGCCAAAAGGGCACAGGTTGACAAATAACCAACTAAAGGAGGACTCTAAAAAAGGAGTCTAAAGACACACAGGGAAAATACATACTAATATACTAAATAAAGAACGAAACAAAACCTCACTCTAAAAGTGGTACAACTAACACAAAGAATCTATACAAAAACACAGCTAAACTAAAGGCAACCGTCACAGAATCCTAACCTACTCTAAACACTAACTAAGCTACTCTACACTCTAACTAATCACACACGTTTAACCCCAGAACACAGAGCAAGTAGCGAGAGGCATCTGTCCACATACAGAGCCTCCAGAATGATGATTGTCCCCAAGCTTTGTAATAATCTCCAGCAGGTGTGAGCCGGCTGTGCGCTGCGATTGGAATGCGTCGGGCCCGGCGTGCTCCAATCGCAATCTTCAGGGGCGGACCAGGAGATGGCAGCCAAGGCCGGGAGGGCAACCGCACAGCTCATTTACATAGAACACACACAGCTGAAAACACTCAGACGACCAGGAAGGCAGCAGCCGTAACACTCTTAAATTTGTGTCAACCACAGACCTTATTTAGAGCTATTTTCCAAAACCCTATGGAAAAAATGCATTGCTTTTTGAGGAAGGAACCGGAAGTGCTAAAAGTGCTAACTTACTTCCGGGTTTTACGACGCGTCACTGCAGTTCTCTATTAATGTAATGCGTATAGAGTCTGCGTTGTGGCTGAGGTAAATGTCAGTGGGGGGGCCGGGCCTTGTTTAAGAGGCCGGTAGCGGACGGGAAGAAACTGTTCGGGTGGAGAGTGGTTCTGGTCCCGGTGGAGAGAGGTTCTGGTTCCGATGGAGAGGTTTTGGTCCTGATGGAGAGAGGTTCTGGTCCTGGTGGAGAGAGGTTCTGGTCCTGATGGAGAGGTTCTGGTCCTGGTGGAGAGAGGTCTTGGTCCTGATGGAGCGCAGCTTCCTGCCAGAGCGGAGGGGGGTGAACAGTGTGTGTCCAGGGTGGGAGGGGTCGGCCACTATCATCTCTGCCCGCCTCAGGGTCCTGGAGGCGTGCAGGTCATGGAGGGATGGCAGATTACAGCCGATCACCTTCTCTATGGCGATATATGGCTATTGAGAGATACGATCGCCTTTTCCAAAACATACCTATCAATACTTACTATCAAAACAATAGGGAGCGTGAGGAGAAAGAAAACCCTGAAAGGTTTCCACTTTCATAACCATTTCATTTGGAACACACACAGCCAGTATCCTGACTGACCTCTGAGTAGTTTAACAGTTATTGAACTATTATATATATATATATATATATATATATATATATATATATATATATATATAAATATATAAATGTCAATTTCCAATCAATATTGGATTCAATGTGGTATTTATGATTATTGGACTATCATGTTCTGGTATTGATCCACAGAAGAGAGGAACACCAACAGCGAATGTGTGTGAGCGCCACAGATTGATCAGAGCTGTAATGTGTGACTCTGGAAACACACAGCGGGGGGGGGGGGCACGCTCTTAATAACACCTGATGGAGACGCTGTGATGTGTGTGAGGCTTCACTGGGCTTCAACACACACATGCACACACTATTCATGTTCAGAAGGGAATAAACATATCATGCTTGTGACGGGGTTCAATTGTCCGTATGAAAAACACTGGCCTAGTCGGTTGGCTTGAGCTTCAAAAACTTTAATTACAGCAGCAACAACAACAAAAAAATAGCAAACCAGCAACCAGGCCGTCCATCACTCATCAGAGTAAACGTGTTCTGGTGTTGCCTTCTCTGCAACTCTCTCCTGAACACGTCCCAGCTGTTGCCTATATTGCAACATTCTTCAGAGCTTCACAGTCCTCCAAAAACACAAGGATCTCATACACCCTTTCAGCCCAACAAGAAAACAGCACTTTAAATACCCAGACTAACATAAGATTAAGAGTGGGGAGTGGGGAGTGGACCTCACCTCCTCTAGGGGCGTCCGGGGGGATGCTCCCCCGGGAAGATTTTTTTTAAATATTGAAGTTAAAAGCATCAATCTGGTGCACTTTGAGAGCAACATTAAGAGATCTATGGATACATCTCTCAACACCCAGATGAAACACAACTGTAAGCAGATGTTCTTTTTCTTTATGGATATTTTACATATCACTCCCCTTTCAAACTGTATTCTTGTTTTACTGCCATATAGTATTTCATAACTGTTTTTCCTTTATTCTCTTATTTCTTTTATAACTATAATGATCATATGAAGGTGTGCCACGGAAATAATCTTTTGAATAATTTTTGACCAAACCGTTTGAGACCCACTGAGATAACTTAGACTAAAGTTAACTATCTCAACACTCAGAGAGTCCTTTAGCTCACCTGAGCCCCTCAGTCTGAGAGGAGAGCTCTCCTCCAGCTTGTTGTGGAACAGACAGCTCCGTATGTCCGTTAGTGCAGCTAGCTAACCAGATGCTAACAACACGGTCCCTGCTGCTGGCACCGGTCCCTCTCTCTCTCCCTCTCTCACACACACTAAATGCGCTATTTCCGCACACACACAGAGCCGCGAGCTTGAATGAAACAAGCACACTTTTATTTCCATGCAACTCTCCGATTGGTCTGGTGTCTTGCCTCTGTTGCATTCATTGAACACGGGAAATTACAGTTCTGCCGTCCTTTCTAGTGTCTTGATGAGGTTCACGTAAAGCACGGTTAATGTATTATATTATTGAGGTAGAATTGTCCGGGGCTACAGAAAAAACATTCAGGGCAGGCCAAAATATTATTTTACCAACAATGTGGAATTTATTGGCTACATATTACCAGTGCTTGAATTGGAATAAAAAAGGTGCCAGTACTCTAAATCAGCAACAAGTATTTGGCACAAAGTCATAGTATATCCTATAATGCTGGTGGGTTTGTCTCTTTACTGTATATTTTAGAAAGGCTCACTGTACTTAAACAAAATGACTCGGGGTGCATCTGAGATTAGAGGGGGTGCAGTGGTAAAGTGCTATTTTTATAAGTGGGGAGTGGACCTCACACCCTCTAGTCTAGGGGAGTCCGGGGGCATGCTCCCCTGGGAACCTTTTTTTTAAATATTGAAGCTAGATGCATCAATCTGGTGCACTTTGAGAGCAAAATGAAGAGATATATGGATACCTCTCAACATCCATAATGAAACAACTGTAAACAGATTTACTTTTTCTTTATGGATATAAAAGAAAGTAAAGCTTGACTCCTACTGGCTGGTTAAATGACCCCTCGTCCCTGAGGCCACTACCAGTTTTTTGTGCCATTTTGCATTGATTTATTTGTCAATAGCGTTGCTGCACAAAGTGATAGCCCTCTAGTTTAAATCTACTACCCAAAAAGAAACATATGGAGATGGGTTACTATTTAAAAAAAATTGCAAATCTATTTGGGAACAGTGGGGCCGAGCCTCAAATCCTATAGGGGGATTTTTTTTAAATGTTGGACTTAAATGCATCAATCTGGTGCATTTTGAGGGGGAAATAAAGAGACTACACCCATATGAAACAAAAATGTATACATTTAAATAATCATAAAATCATAAGTACATGGCCATAACCAATAACATACAATATCCAATATGAAAAAACATTGAAACTTGTTTATTTATTTGTTTTTGGTACATTTATAGTTGTGAGTGTGTCTGGGCTCCTGAATCGGCCTCTCCTGTCTCCCTCCTCTCCCCCCTGCTCCTCTTTGAGGCAACAGCAAAGACTAGTTTTAGCTGTCAACAAGTTTATCTTACCTTTTTTCACCTAGTTAACATTTTGTTTGTATTATTCATGCATATTTTACTAATCACTACCCCCTCAAATGGAAATATGTGTTTACATAAATGGTGACCGAACCGTTTGAGACCCACTGAGATAACTTAAACTAAGTTAACTATCTAAAGACTCAGAGAGTAATTTACCTCACCAGAGCTGTAGTTATCAGCCTCTCAGTCTGACAGCAAAGGAATCTCCCTCCACCTTGTTGTTGAAGCAGCTCCTTATATCCGTTAGCGCAGCTAGCTAGCACCAGATGCTAACAACAATACACGTAACCGGTGCGCGCGCTTTCTCGCTCGCTCGCGCCACACATACACCAACACACACCCTCCCGAGCTTGAATGACACACAGAGACCAATCGAGGGCATTAGTATGATCTGTATGAAAGTGGCAATGTCGGCAGGCCACGTCATGTAGACAGCCAGTCACCCTCTGTGAGGCAGAGTCAGACCCAGATTTTCGCTGCGTTGCGTTTACAATATATACGTATATTGCCGGCGGCTGAGTACCAGAAGTGCCGGTACCACATAGGTAAAAATCAGAAGTGCCGGTACTGCGTACCGGTGAGTACCGGCCCAATTCAAGCACTGCATATTACACAGATTATGCACAGCCAGAGCAGCAATAACTAGTGATGGCAGTTTGACACTGAAGCTTCGAACGGAGCTTCAACCCTGGACTTCCTATTCCATAGAAGCAGTGCTTCGAAGCTTGCTTCAAATCACGTGACATGTGACGTCCGAAGCAGCAACTGCTTCAAATCACGTGACATGTGACGTCCGAACCAGCAACTGCTTCATTTCCTGAATGAATCAACTCACTGGTTCGCCGTCCAATCAGGTGATTCAATGCACTGCCTCGTCTCGATTCTCACAGATGACAGGTTGAAACAGTTTCACATTTGAGCGCTTCAACACTTTATAACCACTCTAAACAATGCGCAATGTGTGGGTTGTTGTCGTAGTTTGCATTGTTGCTGTTGAGTTGTTGTTGGCATTGTATTTTAATTGGATCATTATAGAGCAAGCCAGGAAGATAAATAGGTCGTTCTGGCTCGTGAAACACTTCGAAATGTGGAGAAGTTGTGAACAAAAAGACAATGAGTAATATAAAAACACTTCGATGGTCTAAGGAATTGATAGCCCAGTGGATAGAGCCGGCGGCTAGGATGCGGCGATATCCTCCGCGCAGCCGGTTCAAAGCTCGGAATAGTTCAACTTTTAATACTTTAATAACTGATAAAAGGCCCTCTCCGCCCAAATAAATGTCAAGCACTCTCGAGTCTCTTCTCAATAACCCAATACACACTATTATCAATCTTTAATTGCAAATAGAACATGATATTCAGTCTTAGTGTGTGTGTGTGTATCAAATATTTTTTTTATTTTTCTCCGCACCCCCTGCCTGCCGCTAGGGGGTGCTGCAGCGCCCTCAGCACCCCCCTTCCCGCGCCCATGGGTGAGGGGGGAGGAGACAAGCAGGGCCCCAGGTGACACAATCAACTCACCACATTTCTACATAAAAAATCCAACTCAAACAGACAGGTTAACCACCTCAATCATTTAACAAAATTAACAAACGCACAATAAATAATAAATGTCATGGTTCATAGCAAGACATGTTTGGTGTGAGTGTGAGTGTGTGTGTGTGTGGGCTGTCAGTGGCGGAGTCAGTCACTCTGTGACTCGCTCAGTCACAGTATCCTCTCCCTCCCCAAGGTTGACGATGTGCGGCAACCTGGAAAGGCAAACAGCCACCTCCACGCTTTGGCAATGCGTCCCAAACCGCAACAAACAGTTATCCACGTCCTCACCGCACTGGCACTGTGGAATCTCCGCACCGCACAGTGCCTCCACCCAGGCGCCGGCCGATCAGGCTCGCCATCGGAGTCCGATTGGGGAAACGCACCACCAACCGGAACAGAGGTCTGTAGGTCCCGGAGCTCCGCCAACAGGAACTCCTCTCGCCCTGGTTCACTGGCCAACCCCGAGGCCGCAGGAGCTGCTGGGCCCGCCCTGGACCCGTCCTCCTCATCGTCCTCCATCTCCATCATCGTCCTCCGTCTCCCATGCCCGCTCCGACCCGGCAGCCGCGCTCTCCTCCTGCTGCTGACGCCATAGACCCGTGCGCCGCTCCGTAACGCCGCCCAGCTTCCTCCGACTAGCCATCCCACTTCTGACACCATATGTGACGGGGTTCAATTGTCTGTATGAAAAACACTGGCCTAATCGGTTGGCTTGAGCTTCCAGAACTTTAATTACAGCAGCAACAACAACAACAAAAATAGCGAACCAGCACAACTTGGAACAAAATCAAAAACCAGGCCGTCCATCAGATCAGAGTAAACGTGTTCTGGTGTTGCCTTCTCTGCAACTCTCTCCTGAACACGTCCCAGCTGTTGCCTATATTGTAACATTCTTCAGAGCTTCACAGTCCTCCAAAAACACAAGGATCTCATACACCCTTTCAGCCCAACAAGAAAACAGCACTTTAAATACCCAGACTAACATGACACAGGTGAGGGGGGAGCAATTAGACACAGGTGAGGGGGGAGGAGACAAGAAGGGCCCCAGGTGACACAATCGACTCACCACATTTCTACAGAAAAAATCCGACTCAAACATAAACAGGTTAACCACCTCATAATCATTTAACAAAATTAACAAACGCACAATAAATAATACATGTCATGGTTCATAGCAGGAAATGTTTGGTGTGTGTGTGTGGTGTGTGTGTCGGCTGTCAGTGGCGGAGTCAGTCACTCTGTGACTCGCTCCGTCACAATGCTCTACGTTGTATTTCAACGTTTCCATCTCCTTTATGCTCAATGCACATTGTTCACTGTTTACCTGATCACAGACATCTGCTGTTAGGCTGCTACATGGATCTCATCGACACCTGTTTTTGGTTTATCATTGGAGTTTCATTAGCATGTCCAGTATTGTAAGCACTTTTCTTTTCATGAATTGTATTTACTTTAAATTAAATGTGTAGAACCCTTCATAACCTTCACCTGGTAGTTGGCTATTCTGCTAATAATGGCTTAAGTATATACGTATAGTCTCTAAATCAGGGGTTCTCTGAAGAAGAGAAGGGGGACTCACAACATCCGTCCAGGGACTACAGATACAAAATAGCCTCTTACTAACTCAGTAAGACTATATATCATAAATATATATAAATAGTGATCTCTAGATATAAAAATGTTCCACTTACTAGTCAGTTCTCCTTATATCTTATATAGCCCAGGAATATAGGAAATACAAATTGATTTAATCCGTTCAGTATAGTGCACCCTTTGTCTATATTTGAAATGTTAATTTGTTGGAGGGAAACATGAAATGTGCACCCATTCTGTTAAGTGACAAAGATGAATATTTTTTTAATGCAATATTAATTGGCTTCCTCTCAAGAGCTTCAAATGAAACTTTCATTAAAAAAAAACACAAGACAAAATACGGCAGCCAAGTGTTTTATTGTCAGCTGAAGATTTCATTGCATTTATAATAATATTACCGATTTATAGACAGTGCTTGTATTCTTTCTAAATATCACAATATCAGAGCCTGTGTGAGAGTGTAATGAGTGTGTCATTGTGCTTTCTGTTTCTCCCACTGTTCCGGTGTGAGAGTTTTCTGTTCAAAAGCGTGGATCTCTTTCAGCTCCTCAGCCAGGCACGTGTTCACCAGCCTGAGGAAACACACACAGATTGAGAGTCTGGACAAAGGGACGCTGGACATCTTGGGTGGTAGAGCGCTGAATGGTTAGGAGGTACTCTTTCTAACACAACACAAATAAGTGGATTATAATAAGATAATAATTACGATTCTGTAGAAGTTGCAAAACTGCACCATTTTTAAAGCCACTCAAATATGGAAATGCTTTCTCTGTTTTACATCAAATGTAATGAATATTGACGGGCAATGGACCGTCAGAAAAATACATTGAAGCCATCACCTTGAACTTTCAGAAATTTGGATGAACATTTTTTACAAATTTCTGGCATTTTATAAAAAACTATTCATCTAGGAAATAGATGAATTGATAATTATAAATAATCAATAGTTGCAGCTATAATTGTTCAATTTAATTTCTAAATAAATTAAGGTTATGTTTCTTGTGAAAAAAAAGTAGTCAACTTGTCATATTATGAGATGATCTAACAAGGATTCACATAAATCTTACAACCACTATACTA